>NC_080379.1:99466319-99694631 GCF_014773155.1 Arachis stenosperma | reverse complement strand
TTGATTCTTGAACACAGCTACTTGAGTCTTGGCGTTGGCCCTAAGTACTTTGTTTTCCAGTATTACCACCGGATACATAAATGCCACAGACACATACTGGGTGAACCTTTTCAGATTGTGACTCAGCTTTGCTAGAGTCCCCAGTTAGTGGTGTCCAGAGCTCTTAAGCACACTCTTTTGCTTTGGATCACGACTTTAACCACTCAGTCTCAAGCTTTTCACTTGGACCTACATGACACAAGCACATGGTAGGACAGCTTGATTTAGCCGCTTAGGCCTGATTTTATTTCCTTGGGCCCTCCTATCCATTGATGCTCAAAGCCTTGGATCTTTTTTTTTCGCCAACTTTGCTATTCACTGCTTTTCTTGTTTCAGAATCAATTTCATGATTTTCAGATCATCAATAACATTTCTTTGGTTCATCATTCTTTCAAGAGCCAACAATTTTAACATTCATAAACAACAAGATCAAAAGACATATGCACTGTTCAAGCATTCATTCAGAGAACAAAAGTATTGTCACACATCAATATAATTAAACTAAATTCAAGGATAAATTCGAAATTCATGTACTTTGTTCTTTTGAATTAAAACATTTTCTTTAAGAGAGGTGAAGGATTAATGGAATTTATTCTAGCTTTAAGACATAGTTACTACATACTAATGATCATGAAATAAAGACACAAAACATAGATAAACGCAACATTAAAAACCAAAAATAGAAAGAATAAAGAACAAGGAATGAATCCACCTTTAGTGGCGTCTTCTTCTTGAGGACCAATGATGTTCTTAAGCTCTTCTATGTCCCTTCCTTGCCTTTTGCTCCTCCTCATTGCTCTTGGTCTTCTCTTATTTCTTGGAGAATGATGGAGTGCTCATGATGTTCCACCCTTAGTGTCAACATTGTGGCTCAAATCTTCTAAGGAAGTGTTGAGTTGTTCCCAATAGTTGTTGGGAGGAAAGTGCATCCCTTGAGGATCTCAGGGATTTCTTGATGATGAGCTTCCTCATGCACCTCTTGAGAACCGTGAAGGGTCTATCTTGCTTGCTCCATCTCTTCTGGTGATGGGTTACCTCTTCAATAGAGATGTCTCTTCTATGATAACTCCAGTTGAGTAACATAGATGGCAAATAAGGTGAGGAAAAGCTAGCCGTGCCATGGGTGAAGGCTTCGGCTATTTTGTAGATTTCATTGGAGATGACTCATGAACTACTTCCTCTCCAATCATGCCCATGAATCATGATGGCCCGATCCACAGTAACTTCAGATCAGTGCTAGTGGGAATGATGGAGCGTTGAATGAACTCCAACCATCCTCTAGCCACAGGCTTGAGGTCTGTCTTCTTAGTTGGACTGGCTTGCCTTTGGAGTCTCTTCCATTGAGCTCCTTCCACATATGTCCATAAGGACTTGGTCCAACCTTTGATTAAAGTTGACCCTTCTAGTGTAGGGGCGTTCTCCTTGCATCATGGGCAAGTGAACGCCAACCTCACATTTTCCGGACTAAAATCTAAGTATTTCCCCCGAACCATTGTGAGATAATTCTTTGGACTCGGGTTCATACTTGATCATGGTTCCTAGTGATCCATGCATTGGCATAGAACTCTTGAACCATTAAGATTCCGACTTGTTGCATGGGGTTGGTTAGGACTTCCCAACCTCTTCTTCAGATTTCATGTCGGATCTCCGGATACTCATTTTTCTTGAGCTTGAAAGGGACCTCAGGGATCACCTTCTTCTTTGCCACAACATCATAGAAGTGGTCTTGATGGCTCTTGGAGATGAATCTTTCCATCTCCCATGACTCGGAGGTGGAAGCTTTTGTCTTCCCTTTTCCTTTTCTAGAGGATACTCCGGCCTTAGGTGCCATTGATGGTAATGGAAAAACAAAAAGCTTATGCTTTTACCACACCAAACTTAAAATATTGCTCGCCCTCGAGCAATAGAAGAAAGAAGAGAAGAAGAAGAAGAAGAAGAGAATATGGTAGAGAGGGAGAGATGGAGGTTCGGCTAAGTGGTAGAAGAGGGGTTTGTGTTATGTGAAAATGAAGTAGAATGGAAGGGTATTTATAGGGAGAGGGGGTAGTGTGTATTCGGCCATTTAGGGTGGGAATGGGTGGGAAAATGTTTTTGAATTTTTGAAGGTAGGTGGGGTTTATGGGGAAGAGGGGATGGATGTGAGTGGTGAAGGGGGTAATTGGTGAAAGTTGTTGGGAAGTGTGACATGGGGAAGAGTAATCACAAGAACTAGGATTAGGAGGTAAGGTGGGAATCTGGTAGATGGGGATCCTGTGGGGTCCACAGATCCTGAGGTGATCCTGTGGGGTCCACAGGTCCTGAGGTGTCAAGGAATTCCATCCCTGCACCAAATAGGCATGTAAAATGCCTTTGCACACCATTCTGGCGTTTAAATGCCGAGTGGTGCACATTCTGGGCGTTCAACGCCCATGTAAAGCATGTTTCTGGCGTTGAACGCTAGTTTCATGCTTGTTCCTGGCGTTCAGCGCCAGCTTTTCTTCTCTAGGCACATTTCTGGCGTTCAGTGCCAGAATGTTGCTTGTTTCTGGCGTTCAGCGCCAGAATGATGCTCTGTTCTGGCGTTGAACGCCGGCCAGATGCATCTTACTGGCGTTGAACGCCAGCCTGTGCGTCCTCTAGGGTGAAAATTTTTTTTCTTCTGCTGTTTTTGATTCTGTTTTTAATTTTTATGATTTTTTCGTGACTCCTCATGATCATGTACCTAATAAAACACAAAATAACAATAAAATAGAATAAAATAAAAATTAGATAAATAAAATTGGGTTACCTCCCAACAAGCGCTTCTTTAATGTCAATAGCTTGACAGTGGGCTCTCATGGAGCCACAAGGTGATCAGGTCAATATTGTGTAGTCCCAACACCAAACTTAGAGTTTGGATATGGGGTCTTAACACCAAACTTAGAGTTTGGTTGTGGCCTCACAACACCAAACTTAGAGTTTGACTGTGGGGACTCTTCTTGACTCTGAACTGAGAGAAGCTCTTCATGCTTACTCTCTTTTGTCACAGAGGGATGGCCATGTGCCTTAAACACAAGGTAGTCCCCATTCAATTGAAGGACTAATTCACCTCTGTTGACATCTATCACAGCTTCTGCTGTGGCTAGGAAAGGTCTTCCAAGGATGATGCAATCATCCTCTTCCTTCCTAGTGTCTAAGATTATGAAATCAGCAGGGATGTAAAGGCCTTCAACCTTTACTAACACGTCCTCTACTATTCCATAAGCTTGTCTCAATGACTTGTCTGCCAATTGTAATGAGAACAGGGCAGGTTGTACCTCAATGATCCCCAGCTTCTCCATTACAGAGAGTGGCATAAGATTTATCCCTGATCCCAGATCACACAGAGCTTTTTCAAAGGTCATGGTGCCTATGGTACAAGGTATTAAGAACTTGCCAGGATCTTGTTTCTTTTGAGGTAGAGTTTTCTGAATCCAAGTATCTAGTTCACTAATGAGTAAGGGAGGTTCACTTTCCCAAGTCTCATTACCAAACAACTTGGCATTCAGCTTCATGATAGCTCCTAAGTATTGAGCAATTTGCTCTCCAGTCACATCTTCATCCTCTTCAGAGGAAGAATAGTCTTCAGAGCTCATGAATGGCAGAAGGAGATTTAATGGAATCTCTATGGTCTCTATATGAGCCTCAGATTCCTTTGGATCCTTAATAGGAAACTCCTTCTTGCTTGAGGGATGTCCCAGGAGGTCTTCCTCACTAGGATTTTCGTCCTTTTCCTCCCTTGTGCATTAGGCCACATTGATCACATCAATGGCCTTGCACTCTCCTTTTGGATTCTCTTCTCTATTACTTGGGAGAATACTGGGAGGAGTTTCAATGACTTTCTTACTCAGCTGGCCCACTTGTGCCTCCAAATTTCTAATGGAGGATCTTGTTTCATTCATGAAACTGAAAGGGGCCTTTGACAGATTAGAGATTATATTGGCTAAATTAGAAGTGTTTTGTTCAGAATTCCCTGTCTGTTGCTGAGAAGATGATGGATATGGCTTGCTATTGCTCAGCCTATTGCGTCCACCATTGTTAAAACCTTGTTGAGGTTTTTGTTGATCCTTCTATGAGAGATTTTGGATGATTTCTCCATGATGAGTTATAGGTGTTTCCATAAGGTTCACCCATGTAATTAACCTCTGCCATGGCAGGGTTCTCAGGATCATAAGCTTCTTCAGAAGCTGCCTCTCTAGTACTGTTGGATGCATGTTGCCATCCATTCAGATTTTGAGAGATCATGTTGACCTGTTGAGTCAACACTTTGTTCTGAGCCAATATGGCATTCAGAGCATCAATTTCAAGAACTCCTTTCTTCTGAGGTATCCCATTATTCACGGAATTCCTCTCAGAAGTGTACATGAATTGGTTGTTTGCAACCATGTCAATGAGTTCCTGAGCCTCTTCAGGCTTTTTCTTAGGTGAATAAATCCACCTGCAGAATGGTCCAATGACATTTTCGAAAATTCAGATAGACCATAATAGAATATATCTAATATGGTCCATTCTGAAAACATGTCAGATGGACATCTTTTGGTCAGCTGCTTGTATCTTTCCCAAGCTTCATAGAGGGATTCACCATCTTTTTGTTTGAAGGTTTGAACATCCACTCTCAGCTTGCTCAGCTTTTGAGGAGGAAAGAATTTATCCAAGAAGGCAGTGACCAGCTTATCCCAGGAGTCCAGGCTATCCTTGGGCTGTGAATCCAACCATATTCTAGCTCTGTCTCTTACAGCAAAAGGGAAAAGCATGAGTCTGTAGACTTCAGGATCAACTCCATTCATCTTTACAGTCTCACAGATCTGCAAGAACTCAGTTAAAAACTGATAAGGATCTTCAGATGGAAGTTCATAAAACTTGCAGTTTTGTTGCATTAATGCAACTAGCTGAGGTTTTAGCTCAAAGTTATTGGCTCCAATGGCAAGAATGGAGATGCTTCTTCCATCAAATTTGGATGTTGGCTTTGTGAAGTCACCAAGCATTCTCCTTGCATTATTATTATTTTCGGCTGCCATCTCCTTCTCTTGTTCGAAAATTTTTGAAAGGTTGTTTCTGGATTGTTGTAACTTAACTTCTCTTAATTTTCTCTTCAGAGTCCTTTCAGGTTCTGGATCAATTTCAACAAGAGTGCCTTTATCCTTGTTCCTGCTCATATGAAAGAGGAGAAAACAAGAAAAGAAGAGGAATCCTCTATGTCACAATATAGAGATTCCTTTATGTTAGTAGAAAAAGAAAGGGGAGAAGAGTGAAGAAGAATGGGTTCGGATATTTAGATGAAGAGAGGTGAAGAGAAGTGTTAGTAATTAAATAATTAAATAGAAGAAGAAAAGAGAAGGGATATTTCGAAAATAATTTTGAAAAAGGGGTTAGTAATTTTCGAAATTTAGAGATAAAATGTAATTAAAATTAAAATATGAAACATTTAGTTAATTAAAAAGAATTTTTGAAAAAGAGAGAGATATTTTCGAAAATTGAAGAGGGAAAAGTAGTTAGGTGGTTTTGAAAAAGATAAGAGGCAAACAAAAAGTTAGTTAGTTGATTGAAAAAGATTTGAAATCAAATTTGAAAAAGATAAGAAGATAAGAAGTTAGATGAGATATTTTGAAATCAAATTTTGAAAAAGATAATATTTTTGAAAAAGATAAGATAAAAGATAAAAAGATTTAATTTTTAAAATGACTTAACTAACAAGAAACTACAAGATAAGATTCTAGAATTTAAAGATTGAACCTTTCTTAACAAGAAAATAACAAACTTCAAATTTTTAAACCAATCACATTAATTGTTAGCTAATTTTCGAAAATATGATATAAAGATAAGAAAAAGATTTTGAAAATATTTTGAAAAAGATTTTTGAATTTTTCGAAAAATAGAAAAAAAATGGAAAAGATATGATTTTTGAAAAAGATTTTGAAAAGATAAGATTTTTAAAATTTGAAATTTTGACTTGACTTGTAAGAAACAACTAATTTTAAAAATTTTTGACCAAGTCAACCCAAAATTTCGAAAATTTGGAGGGAAATAAGGAAAAGATATTTTTTTTTATTTTTGAATTTTTAATTATGAGAGAGAAAAACTACAAAAATACTAAATGCATGAAATTTTTAGATCAAAACAATGAATGCATGCAAGAATGCTATGAATGTCAAGATGAACACCAAGAACACTTTGAAGATCATGATGAACATCAAGAACATATTTTTGAAAAATTTTTGATGCAAAGAAAACTTGCAAGACACCAAACTTAGAAATTTTTAATGCTTGGACTCTATGAATGCAAGAATGCATATGAAAAACACCATACAACACAAAACAAGAAAATATGAAGATCAAACAAGAAAGTTTATCAAGAACAACTTGAAGATCATGATGAATGCTATGAATGCATGAATTTTTCGAAAATTTTATGCAAGAAAAAGATGAACATGCAATTGACACCAAACTTAAAAATTGACTCAAGACTCAAACAAGAAACACAAAATATTTTTTATTTTTATGATTTTATTAATTTTTCTGGATTTTTATTAATTTTTTCGAAAATAAAGTTAGGAAAAACGAAAAAGAAAAGAAAAATTTTGAAAAATATTTTTTAAAAGAAAATTACCTAATCTGAGCAACAAGATGAACCGTCAGTTGTCCATACTCGAACAATCCCCGGCAACGGCGCCAAAAACTTGGTGGACGAAATTGTGATTCTTAAAGTTGTACTCCTTATACTTTTATGGAATTTGAAATTGGCACGTGTGATCACAACTCCGTTCAACTTAACCAGCAAGTGTACTGGGTCATCCATGTAATACCTTACGTGAGTAAGGGGTCGATCCCACAGAGATTGTTGGTATGAAGCAAGCTATGGTCACCTTGTAAATCTCAGTTAGGCAGATTAAATTATGGAATTTAGAAAATCAAATAATAACAAGAAAATAAAAAGGGATAGAAATACTCATGTAAATCAATAGTGGGAGTTTCAGATAAGTGCATGGAGATGCTGTGCTCCTCTTGAATCTCTACTTTCTCATTGCTTTCATCCAATCTTCTTACTTCCATGGCAAGCTGTATGTAGGGCATCACCATCATCAATGGCTACTTTCAATCCTCTCGGGAAAATGGTCCTATGCGCTGTCACTGCACGGCTAATCGTCTGGAGGCATCACCCTTGGTTGATAGCTACATCCCATCCTCTCAGTGAAAATGGTCCAAATGCTCTGTCACAGCACGGCTAATCATCTGTCGGTTCTCAATCAGGTTGGAGTAGAATCCATTGATTCTTTTGCGTCTGTCACTAACTCCCAGCCTTCAGGAGTTTGAAGCTCGTCACAGTCATTCAATACCGGAATCCTACTCGGAATACCACAAACAAGGTTAGACTTTCCGGATTCCCAGGATCCTACTCGGAATACCACAGACAAGGTTAGACTTTCCGGATCCTCATGAATGCCGCCATCTATCTAGCTTATACCACGAAGATTCTGTTGGGGAATCTAAGAGATATGCGCCCGGCCTAAAGTAGAACGGAAGTGGTTGTCAATCACGCGCGTTCATAAGTGAGAATGATGATGAGTGTCACGGATCATCACATTCATCAAAGTGTTGTGCAACGAATATCTTGGAATAAGAATAAGAGAGAATTGAATGAAAAGTAATAGTAATTGTATTGAAACATGAGGTACAGCAGAGCTCAAAACCCTTAATCTATGGTGTGCAGAAACTCCACCGTTGAAAATACATAAGTGAAAGGTTCAGGCATGGCCAAATGGCCAGCCCCCCAAAACGTGCTCAATGGCCTCCTAAGATGAAGAATAAAACAAAACTGAGACCAAAAATGAAACGTGGTCAAAAGACCTGGTCAAAAGACGTCTAATACAATAGTTAAATGTTCTATTTATAATAGACTAGCTCCTAGGGTTTACATGAGTAAGTAATTGATGCATAAATCCACTTCCGGGGCCCATTTGGTGTATGCTTGGGCTGAGCTTGATCTATCCACGAGCTGAGGCTTCTCTTGGAGTTGAACTCCAAGTTATGACGTGTTTTGGGCGTTCAACTCCGGATCATGACGTTTTTCTGGCGTTTAACTCCAGACAGCAGCATGTACTTGGCGTTCAACGCCAAGTTACGTCGTCAATTTCCGAATAAAGTATAAACTATTATATATTGCTGGAAAGCTCTAGATGTCTACTTTCCAACGCCGTTGAGAGCGCGCCAATTGGAGTTCTGTAGCTCCAGAAAGTCCATTTCGAGTGCAGGGAGGTCAGATTCCAACAGCATCAGCAGTCCTTTTGTCAGCCTTTTTCAGAGTTCTGCTCAAGTCCCTCAATTTCAGCCAGAAATTACCTGAAATCACAAAAAAACACACAAACTCATAGTAAAGTCCAGAAATGTGAATTTAACATAAAAACTAATGAAAACATCCCTAAAAGTAGCTTGAACTTACTAAAAACTACCTAAAAATAATGCCAAAAAGCGTATAAATTATCCGCTCATCACTAATCATCTGTCGGTTCTCAATCAGGTTGGAGTAGAATCCCTTGATTCTTTTGCATTTGTCATCACGCCCAGCCTTCAGGAGTTTGAAGCTCGTCACAGTCATTCAATACCGGAATCTTACTCGGAATACCACAGACAAGGTTAGACTTTCCGGATTCCCGGGATCCTACTCGGAATACCACAGACAAGGTTAGACTTTTCGGATCTCCATGAATGCCGCCATCTATCTAGCTTATACCACGAAGATTCTGTTGGGGAATCTAAGAGATATGCGCCCGGCCTAAGGTAGAACGGAAGTGGTTGTCAGTCACGCGCGTTCATAGGTGAGAATGATGATGAGTGTCACGGATCATCACATTCATCAATTTGAAGTGCAACGTATATCTTGGAATAAGAATAAAAGAGAATTGAATAGAAAGTAATAGTAATTGTATTGAAACTTGAGGTACAGCAGAGCTCCACACCCTTAATCTATGGTGTGTAGAAACTCCACCGTTGAAAATACATAAGTGAAAGGTTCAGGCATGGCCGAATGGCCAGCCCCCTAAAATGTGATCAATAGCCTCTTCAGATGAAGAATAAAACAAAATTGAGACCAAAGATGAAACGTGGTCAAAAGACGTCTAATACAGTAGTAAATTATCCTATTTATACTAGACTAGCTACTAGGGTTTACATGAGTAAGTAATTGATGCATAAATCCACTTCCGGGGCCCACTTGGTGTATGCTTGGGCTGAGCTTGATCTATCCACGAGCTGAGGCTTTTCTTGGAGTTGAACGCCGAGTTATAACGTGTTTTGGGCGTTCAACTCCGGGTCGTGACGTGTTTCTAGCGTTTAACTCCAGACAGCAACATGTAATTGGCGTTCAACGCCAATTTACGTCATCAATTCCCGAATAAAGTATAGACTATTATATATTGCTGGAAAGCTCTGGATGTCTACTTTCCAACGCTTTTATGAGCGCGCCATTTGGAGTTCTGTAGCTCCAGAAAATCTATTTTGAGTGCAGGGAGGTCAGATTCCAACAGCATCAACAGTCCTTTTGTCAGCCTTTTTCAGAGTTTTGCTCAGGTCCCTCAATTTCAGCCAGAAATTACCTGAAATTATAGAAAAACACACAAACTCATAGTAAAGTCCAGAAATATGAATTTAACATAAAAACTAATGAAAACATCCCTAAAAGTAGCTTGAACTTACTAAAAACTACCTAAAAACAATGCCAAAAAGCGTATAAATTATCCGCTCATCAGTGTTCCACCAAAATCTCATTTAAAAACACATTCTCACCTTCTGCATAAAAGGTTACTAGTTCCAAGCAATCAGATGAATCATTTAATCATTGTCTGTTTCTAGTTTTTAGTTTTATTTCCTTTAGCAAAGACACAAGGATTTCACATGTGGTTAACTTGATGCATCAGAAGCAGTGGCAAGGGACTAAGTTTGGTGTTTACACACCAAAGTAAGTTCAAAAGCCTACAAGAAAGTCTTGCACACTAACCAATTACCTAAGGGCTTGAGAAATAAGTAACTTCCATTAACTCTGCAGGAATTCAATCACTCTCTTGGGAGGGCTACACACCATTAGCTGAGAGTAAGAAGAAGAAGCCACCAAGAGGTTGTATTGTCACTTAACTCCATCAGCATGCAATTTTTCTAAATTTGAGGTTTGAATATGCCCATCTTAGCAGTAACTGTTAGTTCAGTAGTTATGCATCTTGAATATTATTGTCAATAAGAATGCTAGTCTAAGTGTACTTGTGTGTTTACTTTCACTTAACTAATACATGCTTTGTCCCCTAAGTCTTTTCAATTCAATAAAAAAATGTTTGAAACATGAAGTAAGATGGTTCATTGCTAGCTAGAAGTCAAATAATAGTAAGTGGTGGCATGTATGTGTGATTGTGTGGCAACTCACTATTAGTGAATAAAAGGAATAGATTGTTCTCTTTTTAAGAAGAAAGTAGTTCACTGTCTATGAATCTCAACAAAATAAAAGTCCTTGGGTGAAAAGAAAAACAAAAAAAGAGAAAAGAAAAAGCCAAAAGTGGCAACAGAACAAAAGAAAAAAAAAAGAAACAAAATTAGACACCAATAGCTTGAATCTTAGAATATATGCCTGTGGTCTTTGTACTAGGATCTGCTTGGATTATTAAGTTCTTTGGAGTGCATCAACACTTGGTAACTTGGGTTAACTAACCCAGGATTATCAACTGAAAGTCCACTATCAAGAGCAACCTAGCTACAAGACATTTAGTAACCCAAAGAGGTGCTGGGCATCAATGTTCTAAGAAGGCATGTGAGCCAAGTGTCTAAAGTGAATAATGTGTCAAGCGTAAATAAAGAAAAGAGCTTGTTACACATGACACTGAAGTAAAGGTTATAAAGAAAAAAATTCAGTAAACAAGGACAAAGGAATAATGAGAGGTCATAGCAGTGTGTTGCTTGATGCTTAGAGGAAACTTTCTAGGCCTACATGTCAATAAGAAGTGAGTAGTTACATATCTGCATAAAACCCCATGAGCTACCAATAATACTACTCTGCTAACATGAGCATTCTCTTCCTTTTTCATTCTTTCTTCTTAATAACTCTGTTCTTGCTTGGGGACAAGCAAGTTTTAAGTTTGGTGTTGTGATGACAAGTCATCTTAGCCTAGTTTCACTAGTCTTTTTTCTTTGTTTTCATTTAGTTTTATGCACTTTCTTAAGTCATAAGTAAGCCAATTGGGTTGAAATTCATGTTTCCTTTGATTCAATCAACCATGGATAAATTGATGCATTTTCATGAGTTTTTGCACCGTAATTGCTCACATGACAAGAAGAAGAATAATTCTCATGATTATGGCATAGCTTTGATGCAATTGTTGATTGATGATAGGAGGAATAAAGCCTGGAAGAAGGTTGCAAGAATGGGCTTGGAAAGAAGGGATTCACGTTTGAGCTAACGTTAACTCAAACGTGAGAAGCAGATGAAGAACACCCTGGGAAGAACCAACGTTTGCTCCAACGTTTGCCTCAAACGTTGAGGCAAACGTTGGCTGAAGAAGAAGCAGGGGAAGGCAACGTTTGCGCCAACATTTGCCTCAAACATGAGGTCAAACGTTGGCGCCAAAAAGAAGAGAAATGGAGCTCCTGGGCACAGCAACGTTTGAGCCAACGTTTGCCTCAAACGTGAGGTCAAATGTTGGCTATATTTTGGCAAGGAAGAGCATGGCAAAGCACCCCTGATTGATGGTTTAGTTGAGCCACGTTTGCACCAACGTTTGCCTCAAACGTTGAGCCAAACGTTGGCCAAAAAGGGAGCCTGAGAAGACCCACGTTTAAGCTCACGTTTGACCTCAAACGTTGGCTCAAACGTGGATGACAGCAAATGGCCTTCTGCATGATGATCAGCACTAGGACGTTTGAGTCAACGTTTGCCTCAAACGTGAATGGTTCAGGGCCTGGTTCACAAGTGGATTTCTTCCCAGCACCAAGAGCAGTCAACAGAGGCTACTATCAACCCAATTCCATCAAGGCCAAGGCCCAAATTCAAGGCTCTATGATCAATTGAAGAAAGTGTATAAATAGCTTAGGATTTGAAGTTTTAAGAGAACTTTCTTTGGAGAATTTTTAGGGAGCTTTTCTTTTATGAGTTTTCTTTGAGAATTTTCATAAGTATTGAGAGTAGAGAGCTTTTGGGTTTTGAGCTATTTTGAGATTCTGAGTCTTGGGGAAGGAGAATTGAATTCTCTTCCTCTTAGTTTTCTTGTTTTCAATTTCATCTACACTTGTCTTAAGTCTTGGTTGTTGAAGAATTGAGGAAATTCTGTCTCAATCTCACCTTGAGATCTCTCTATTTTTCTTACTGCAACTTCTGGAAATTGAACTTGGATTTACATTTCTACATTGCTCTCTTCTTTAATTTTGCATTTGCTTTCTGAATTTGGATCTAGGAAGGCATTGAGATCTAGACTTAGTTATCTAGTCTCTTAGGTCCTGAGATCTATTGGTTTCCATTTTAATTTCCTTGTTTAATTACTACACCAAGCTTATTTTCCTTTTAGTTTTGAGATCCGGTTCAACTAATTCCATCAACTACTCTTCATTCTGTTTAGTTTTGCTTTTCCTTGTTTAATTCCTGCATATCCAATTCCCATTCCCCTTTTATTTTTCAAGTCATTTATATTTCTTGCACTTTAAGTTTCTGCAATTTACATTACTTGCACTTTAAGATTCAGCTCTTTTTCTTTTTGTTCCCTTTAATTTCCTGCAAATCACCCACTCCCCTTTACATTCTATGCAATTTAATTTCTGTCAACACAATTTCACACAATCAGCACTTGTTTGCTTGACTAATTCAACCACTAAACTAAAGTTGCTCAATCCTTCAATCCTTGTGGGATCGACCTCACTCCCGTGAGTTTTATTACTTGATGCGACCCGGTGCACTTGCCGGTGAGTTTTGTGTCGGATCGTTTTCCACACATCAATATATATATTGAAACTTAACTCTAATTTAAAAAGTATTTTTTTCTATAACATTATTAACAATGTACCATCTCACTCTCTAATTCTTTTTTTTAATGATTATAGTGTGTTATTTTATATTTTTGGACTTATAACCTTAAACAATATTCTAATTGTATGTTGAAATAATGTTTTGTGATTTTTTAATTTTTTTAATTTTTCATTAAAATTTTCATATAAATTATCAATATTAGAAGATAGGGAATAAAATCCTACAAAAAATAGGAATGAAGGATACTATTCTTCCACAACGAGAATTAGGAATAGAAACAGGAAGTAAATTTAAAAATAAGGATAGAAAATTTTTTCATTTTGTCCATTGTCATCCCTAAGTAGGACTGTATGATGGCCCCAAGAAGGCAAAGGTGAAAACTGTAAAAGCTCTCCATCAGATATAGTTGCTTCACCTTCTAAATGAAGCTAAATTGTTTCAATTTTATTGTTCTCAACCTGCACATGTGTTGAATTAAAGGTTTTAAATTGAGTATGTATTGTGCATCCTTGTTCATACAGTAACAATTGTTTTTGTTACATTATTTTTCTTTGTTCAATAAGCAGAAAAAGGGTCCCAACAAGTCCACTTATTAACTTGATAGAAAAATTTAGACCTAAAATTAATTTAATAAAAGTTTTTTGGACACAAAAAAAAGAATCTTATTTGTATGAAAATGTATAGAAAACCAAACATGTCATAAGCTAACACATTAAAAAGAAAAAATAATTACTATTCAAATATTTTTTTTAATTCTATTTTCACTCCTACTCACATTAAAAAGAATACCATAAACCTTAATTCTTCTTTCCCAAAAACTAATGCTGCGGATCCCTCTCCTCAGACCCACACTATCCTCGAGCACTATCGCTGGTCGTCCTTGCATCTTTTGTCGCCTCCTCATCCGTTATTCGTGCAGAAAAAATAACCACCATCGCGCCTCCGTTTCATTCTCCTCTCGCTCATCGTCCATGCATTCTTTTCATCTCTGCCACGATGTCGCGTTCCGAATCAAAAGCAGCTCCGTCGTTCCCTCTCCTTTGCTTCGCATCCATCGCGTGCTACCTCCCCACCTCTCCCCATCCATCTACGCGAGTCACAAGTCGTTGGCAATAACTTTCTTCTTCCTCTTCCTCCTTTTTATTCTTCATCATGTGTTTGTCATCGCTTCTTCTTCTTCTTCTTTCTGCGTCTGTCCTTGTCGTGACACCCTTCTTCGGGGTTTTGGATATTTTTTCTTAGATTTTGGATTCTTTTTTATAGTTTAGATGTTTCTTTTCCTAGTGTTTAAATATTTCGTTTCTAATAATTTCGGATGTCTCATTTTGTTAGGTTTTGAATTTTTTAAATAAATTTTAGAATTTTTAAAATTAAATAATTTTGGAATTTTGAAAATAATTTTTTGAATTTTTAAAATAGTTGTAGATATTTTTTTATTTTGGATATTTTTCATTAGATTTTAGATGTTTCTCGTGATAATTTGAATTGATGTTCCTCCAAAACAATTTTAAAAGTTTTTGGATATCTCTTTTTTTCGTTAGATCTTATTAAGTTTCGGATTTTTTTCTTCTGTTAGGTTTTAGATTTTTTTTTACTGGTTTTGGATATTTTTTCGTAAGTTTCAGATATTTTTCTATGTTTTGGATGTTATTTTTTGTTTTGGATGTTTTTTCTTATATTTTGGATTTTTTATTAGAAGTTTTTAAAATCATTTTAAAAATAATTTTAAAATTTCTAATGTAAATTTTGAAACTTTTATGATGATTTTGAATTTTTAAAATAAATTTTAGAATTTTTAAGATGATTTTAGAAATAATTTTGGATCATTTTAAAATAAATTTTGAAATTTTATAAATGATTTTAAAATGTTTAAAATAAATCTTTAAAATAATTTTATAAGCATTTTGGATGTTTGTTATTATTGGGATTAGATTTAATTTAGATTTTGAATTTTTTTATATTTCTCATAATAATTTGAATTCATGTTCCCTCTAAACAAATTTTAAAAATAAATAATTGTTAGTTGACTACAATACTACACTCTTTGTTTGTTTTCTAGCAAAATTGTATTTATATATAATGTTTTACAGATTTTTTACAATTAAAAATAATTATCAATCACAATTAATCTAAAATGATCAAAATTTAATTTTTGAGAATGAAACATATTTCTCTTTGTAAATACCATTTTTACATGCATCAAAATCTTTAATTTGTTAATGATGAAGAAGAAGACAAAAATTTTGCAGAATTAAAATAAGACAGAAAAAAAAAACTAACTTTACTTGATAAATTTAGAATATAGAGCAGTTTACAAAAATTCAAAGTGTTTGAAAATATAAAAAATAATTCTCATAAAAAATTCTAAAGGTCTCAAAATAAAATAAAATAAAATAACAGAGGAAATTAACAAAACAAAGTGACATGAAAAGAAATAATCTATGCAAGAAAGATAAATTAAAGAACCATAAAAATGATAAGGAAAATAAAAATAAAAACGAAAGGAATCCTACAGAAGTCGATTTGAGATAAACTTAAAAAATTACTAGGGTATGAATGTATGAGTATTTTCTAAAAAGAATTGTTAATCCTTTGTTGATCACTTGTCACTTTATTTATAGGTATTTTCTACCAATTTCATACACCATGTGTTGGCCAAAAAATAATTGAATCCGAAGGAGAAGGTTATTCGAGTAATTAAGTGAGCTTGAAGAGAGAAATTGGCATCAAAGGAGATACGTGTTTGGGGATATTAAGTAAGAGTCCAATTGACTTAGTGAATCGAGGAAGTATTTGACAAAGAAGATCAAAGATTGAAATCGAAAGTCATTCTGGAACCGTCACATGATCAAGCAAAAGAGTGGGAACGGTTATTCATGTTTTCGCACACGTAGGAGTTTCATTTCAAATTAGTCTATTAAGGAAATGACTATAAATACTAGAAGGCTCGAAGTAACAAGAGTTGAAACTTTTCTTCGAAAATTACTCACGCACACTCATATCCCTAGCGACTTACTGAGTTTGCTTCGAGTCAATTTTCTACAGGGTTCCTTCCACTTGTTTTACTTTTCATTTACATTTTCTGCAAACTTTACTTTTCTCACAAATTTATCTTTCAAGCAACATTTAATTTCCTTGTTCAAATTTACATTTTCGCATTGTTATTTTTGAATTCAAAGTCCTTCGATCTAATCGAAAGCATTTTATTGCTTTATTTAAATTCAAGGCAAACTATTTCGATTCTTGTCATTTTTATTTTCAAATCCTTTTATTTATTTATTGCCTCTTCAGTCTTTTCCTTTAATTCCATCTAATTCGAGGGTCTTTGATACACTTTTAGAAAACTGGTACTCGCAAAAGAGGAGTTGATTTCGCTCCCAGACCATTAGAATCGAACCACCATCGATTTGCTAAAAATCGACAAAACAAATTGGCACGCCTGGTGGGACAATTTTTTAATTTGAAGTGTGTCAAATGATTTTGGTGTCACTTAGTGTATGTAATTAAGAAGTAGAAGAATTGTTCACATGGCTGATAAAGTATCGAATGTGAATGGTGGTTCGTCCACTAATGACAGTGCACCAGTAATTGTACAACCTTCGGATGTTACTTCACATTCGGAAGGGGTGGTTATTAGTGAAAGTGTGGCGGTTACAAATGTGCAGGATGAAAATAACAGACGTAATACTCGTCCACGTGGTAATCCACTACCAATTCAGCCCTAAGTTACTACTGGTTGGCCTCCTTATGGCTTTCCTCCTGGTTATACTCCGCCAGTGAGTGGTTTTATTCTTCCCATCCGATTTGAGGATGTAAATAGAGTAAATAATGTTCAAAATCCACAATAGCAATCCGAGTTTTCTCGAGATTATAATGTGGGTTCTACATCAGATGTTTCTAATTCAATAGCAGCATTTCGGCAACATGTAGAAGAAAGTCATCATGATCTGGTCAATCCATTGACCCAGCAAATGACCACAATTCTGAATCCTATGATGGCTGATTACGAATCGAAATTTGATCATCTTGCAAGGCAAGTTGAGCGAATTGTCTGAATCGTTGATTCTGATGAAGGAGAAAGGCAGAATCAGAATGGTGTCTTTAGAAACAAAAATAATGAGGGTTTTGAGAAACTTATTTCAAAATGAGAATGGTGTTTTTAGAAATAGAAAAAATCCTCAGTTAATTCCTCGTGGTCAAAATGCAGGTGATGTCCTAGCTCGATTACGAGCTAATCAAGTTGGTTACCAAAATGCAGGTTACCAAAATTATGGAAGATGTTCTAAATAGGGTTGGATTCAATATAGGATTCATGAACCGACACCACTTTGTGTCAGCTTTTTCTCATAATATTCAAATGGCTGAAGTGTCAAGGGGAGTGAAAAATCCTAAAAAATTACGAAAGTTGTAGGAAAAGTTGGAGAGTTAACTACTGAACATGTTGCTCGATATTTGGTCGATATTGGAAATTTAGCCAATGATGAAAGTTTGAAAATAAGTTTTTTCCTTCTTAATTAACGAGGAATGCATTTACTTAGTTTTCGAATCTTAGACCAAATTTGATAACAACATGGGATCAGTTAGAAACTACTTTTCATGCCCAATTCTATTGGGGAGAATTGAATGTGGCAGTTACTGACTTAGTGGCTTTGAATCATGAAGATGATGAAACCATTGAAGATTATATGATTCATTTCAAAAATGCTAGAAGTCATTGTTATGTATCACTCCCTGAGAGTGAAGTAGTAAAGATAGCAGCTATGGGGTCAGGATTTTATAAGCGTCGAAAATTACTCAATATGCATATTCCTGATTTAGCCAATTTGGCTTAAAGAGTTTGTAAGGTAGAAATTCTGAAAAAAGAAAAGGAGAAATATAAGAATGAAAGGAGGTTGAAGAGTAAATCTTTTTCTCAAAGAGAGAAAGTCGCTTTTGTGGCCATGGAATCCTCTAATGAGGAGTCCAATTTAGAGGCAGAAGTTGATTTGGCTGAACTTAAGAGAGGCCCTCCTTATGTTTGTTCTTTACTTAAAAAAATCCCTAATAATGAAAAGTCGAATGATTCAAAATTGAAAAGTGGAAAGAGATATGGTTTTGATATTTTGAAATCTGATCAGATTTTCGATGTGTTGCTTAAATATAAACAATTAGTTTTTCTGGAAGGCAGAACTTTGCTTTCAATGAAAGATTTAAAAGGAAAACCTTATTGTAAGTTTCACCAAGCAACTAGTCATTCGACTAACAATTGCATTTATTTCAGGGATTTAATTCAAGAAGCCATTATGGAACGACAGTTGAAATTCGAAGATGGTAAAAAAAGAAATGAAAGTTGATTCTGATCCTTTTGATACTGAAGCTAATTTTGCTGAACCATCTTTTGGTATGAATATGGTTGGAATGTCTTGTGACTTTGATATGGCTCTGGGAAACTTTGAGCTAGATGTCCGATCTGTATACCCTGGAGCAGGAGATGGGTTATTGGATTTTCTGGTGCAGTAGAAGTTAAAAGATCGGGACGTATCTTGTGTCCTCAATGCAATGCTATTTTCGATGCTGAAGCTGCAGCAATTTTTGAGAAAGAAAGGATGAAGAAGAAATTGGCTCACAGCAAAGAACAGGTCCGTCAGAAACAACCTATTCGACAAATGGAAGGGCAAAGTTCTAGAGGTCCTTAGAAAAGCTCAATTGTGCATATCAACAGTTCTCAAGCCATTGGTGTACAATGGATTTGAAACTGCCAAGAGTTTCGGAATAGGGAGGCTCATTACAAGCGTAACCCACAGTGGGGGTATAGAGGTCCTCCTCGAGGTCGATACCCTTTCTTCCGCGGCCGAGCCAGAGCATATTCAAGAGGTAGAGGAAGAAGGGGACAACAGCCATCCAAGGTGTTTACAGTCGACAAAGTCAAGAGGGCAACACTTTCTGTGCATTCTTGAATAGTTTTTCTTGTATTCCCATTTCGAACTGAATTATATCGTCTTTTGCATGAGTTTAAAGGTTGTTTTGCTTGGGATTATCATGAGATGCCTGGTTTTGATCGTTCTCTTGTAGAACATCAATTAGCGTTAAAACCAAACGCTCGACCTGTAAAGCAAACACATTGACGATTTGCTCCTGAAATTAATTAAAATATTAAAGAGGAGATTAAACGCTTGATTAAAGCAAAATTTATTCGAACTGCACGTTATGTTGAATGGGTTTCGAACATTATTCCTGTGATGAAGAAGAATGGAAAATTAAGAGTGTGTATTGATTTTCGAGATTTGAATAATGCACTCCAAAGGATGAATATTTTATTCCCATAACAGATATTTTAATTGATTCTGCAGCAGAAAATAAGATTTTAAGTTTTATGAACAGGTTATTCAGGATATAACCAAATCTCCATTGTAAAAGATAATGTGTCTAAAACTACTTTTCGATGTCTAGGGGCATTAGGCACGTATGAATGGGTAGTTATGCCATTCGGTTTGAAAAATGATGGTGCAATATATCAATGTGCTATGAATACTATTTTTCATGAATACATTAGAAATTTTATGAAAATATATATCGATGACGTTATGGTTAAGTCGAATTCAGTGAGCCAACACATTAACCATTTGAGAAGAGCATTTATTACTATGCGAAAAAAGGGGTTAAAAATGAATCCTTTAAGTTGTGCATTTGGTGTATCGGTAGGAAATTTCTTAGGATTTGTTGTCCATAAAAAGGACATCGCTATCGATAAGAATAAAGTTGATGCAATTTTAGCATTATCCCCTCCTAAGTCGAAGAAAGAAGTACAATATTTTTTTTGGAAAGGTTAATTATCTCCGAAGGTTCATATTGAATCTTTCAGGTCGGACTCGAATATTTGCACCTTTGGTAAAACTAAAAAATGAATCGCAGTTCGAATTGACAAAAGAACATCAAGAGACTTTTGAGTCAATCAAGGCTTATTTTTCCAAAGCTCCAGTAATGGCAAATGTTCGCCCTCATGAACCTTTAAAATTATATATTGCGGCATCCATGAACAAAATTGGGTATATGCTGGCTCAAGATGATGAAAACGGACATGAACGAGTCGTTTATTATCTTAGTCGAGTATTAACAGATATTGAGACAAGGTATTCACCCATCAAAAAAATTATGTTTATCTTTGTATTATGCTTGTACAAAGTTGAAATGCTATATGGTTGCTAAACCTGTGAAAGTTATTGCACAAACTAACCTAGTAAAATATATGTTGACTTATCCAATGTTGAGAGGTCAATTAGGGAAATGGATGTTGGCATTAACAGAGTTTGATCTTCAGTATGTTTCAGCAAAGTCTGTGAAAGGTCAGGTCATTACAGATTTTCTAGTAGATCATTCGATTATTGAAAATTGTATTTCGATGGCTCGAAACATAAAAATGGTGTTGGAGTGGGGATTTTAATTATTTCACCAATGGGGGTTCCATCAGAATTTTTGTTTGATTTAAAATACCCTTGTTCGAATAATATGGCTGAGTATGAGGCTTTGATACTAGGTCTTGAAATCCTGATTGGAAAAGGGGCTTTAGAAGTTCAAATCCTTGGGGATTCTCAGTTAGTTTTGAAACAGTTATCAAAGGAGTTTAAATGTAATAATGAGAAGTTGCAAAAGTATTTAGCAACGACATAGGAGTTGTTAACTTCTTTTTGGAAAGTTTCATTAGTTCATATTCTGAGAATTCAAAATAAAATTGCTAACGAATTAACTCAAATTGCTTTGAGATATATCTTCCCAGAAACGCTAAGAAAGTTGGCAAAAATTCGACAGATTTTAGTGTCTGTCAATGAAAGAGAAGCTTTGTGTTTGTATGAATGGAAAGATGATTATTGGAGGAAACCCATTGTTGAGTATTTAAAGAACCCCAATGTTCGAGTCGATAGAAAAATAAAGTTGAAAGCAATAAATTTTGTGTTGATGGGTGGTGAATTATATAAGAAAAGAATTTATGGAAACCTTTCAAGATGTTTGAGTCAAGCTGATAGAGGTATTGCTTTAGGTGAAGTTCATAGAGGTATATGTGGCGCCCATCAGGCTGGGATAAAAATGAAATGGGTATTACATCGAAATCATGTTTATTGGCCTTCTATGATCAAAGACTGCATTGATTACGTAAAAGCGTATCAAGAATGTCAACGCCATGGGGTAATACAACAGATCCCAGCATCAGAGTTGCACTCGATTATTAAGCCAAGGCCATTCCAAGGATGGACTTTGGATTTAATTGGGTTGATACATCCCCCTTCATCAAAAAATCATAAATTTATTTTGGTAGCAATAGATTATTTCACGAAGTGGGTTGAAGCTGTTCTTCTCATAGAAGTTTGGCAGAACGGAGTGATAGACTTTATCCAGGAATACA
This sequence comes from Arachis stenosperma, assembly GCF_014773155.1. Classification (NCBI taxonomy): domain Eukaryota; kingdom Viridiplantae; phylum Streptophyta; class Magnoliopsida; order Fabales; family Fabaceae; genus Arachis; species Arachis stenosperma. Next base: position 99,673,227 of record NC_080379.1, on the reverse strand, counting down.
TAATTCATCGATTTGGAATTCTTCAACCGCTAAATACTGACCAAGGGGCTATGTTCACTGGTCAACGAATTAAGAATTTTGCAGCTTTGAAAAACATTAATATGGTCACTTCAACCCCTTATTGCACAAGCCAATGGGAAAGTCGAAGTAGGAAATAAAATTTTAATCAGTTTAATTAAAAAACATATTGGAAATAAACCTCAAACTTGGCACGAGACTTTGAGTCAGGTATTATGGGCTTATCGAAATTTACCAAGAGGATCAATAGGTACTTCTCCTTATAAATTGGTATATGGGCATGATGTGGTTTTGCTATTTAGAGATTAATCTCAATACCTTGAGGATATTGAGGCAAGATGATTTACCAGTTGATGATTATTGGAATGTAATGTATGATGAATTAAAGGATTTAGACTCAGAGCGTGATTTAACACTTGAGAATATGATTCGACAAAAAGAAAGTGTTGCTCAAAATTATAATCGTTGAATAAAAGAGAAATGTTTCAATATAGGAGAGTTGGTCCTGAAAGTTGTATTGCCAATGAAAAAGAAATCAAGATTTCTTGGCAAGTGGTCCCATACCGCCATACTTGGGAAGGACCTTTTCAAGTAATTGAGTTGTATTTTGGAAATGCATATCGAATTAAAGATATTGATTCTAGGAGCGTGATTAATTCAATAAATGGAAAGTACTTGAAACAATATCAATGTATGTCGAATCAAGATTAATAATATAAATAAGGATAAATAAGGACACAAGAGAGCCATTACATAAAAAAATATTCTAAGGTTGTGAAATATCATGTGCCAAGAGTTCTGCTAAGTCAAAATAGAGTTGAACTCTTTCATTGTCCAAAGCAGAAAGTGCCTCAGTCTGCTCATACTCTTTAGTTGGAGCCTTGTCAAGCTATTTTTCACAATCTTCTTGTTTTGCTTCAACAGTACAGAGTTCTTTGAAAATTTTTCGTTGTTTGTTTTGGGCTGTAGCCAAGTGTATAGCCATGTCAGCTTTCCTCTTTCTAATTTTGGCCAGTTTTTTGTTGATTTGGGCCAACTCTGCTTCAAGTTCTTCCTCTTGTTTGTTGTAATGGGCTCGAGCAGTAAAGGCTTGAGTGATCCTCAAGTCGAATTCTTTACAGGATGCTTTCATGGGTCGAAAAGCTTTGTTAATTTCTTTTGACTCGGTCTTGAGTTTGGCTACTTTGTTCTGGGCTTCTTGTATCTTATCTTGGACAGTGATGCAGTCATTAAAAATCTTTATGAATTTCTTGACTATAGCAGAGAATTGGGGAGGAACTTGAAACTCAAGGGAAGAGCTCAAAATGTCTGAGAGGAGTGAATTCAAATCCGATTGGCTAGTCCATTCAGTGGGTGGATGTGATAAGATTATGAGAAAAATGGTTAATTGTTCATGGGTACGATGGTTACGATTTGAAGGAAGGCTAGATGTAAAAAGGCCTATAGGAGCTGTAGTTGAAATCGACACTTCATCTTCTTGGACAATTTGAGTAAAAAAGGCAACCAATCCAATTAGATCAGCATCAGAAGGCTGAGAAGGTATGTCAGGGATTTCAGAAGATGGTTCTGAACCTTGAGAGATTGAAGGCTCAATATTTTTGTGTGGGCTTGGAGATTTCTAGGGAAAAGGACCATGAGGGAGTAAGTCGGAGTCAGGAGCGACAGGAGATTCATTAAGATTTTTGGCTTGAGTTGGAGAAGAAGCTTTGATTTTGTGATGGTGAAGGCTGTTCTTGTATCAAATCGACTACTTGCGTGTCGATCAGAGTTGGTGGAATAACTTGAATAGGGTTAGTAGATATGACAGTCTGAGTTGGAGAATGAGATTCTTGTTGCTCCAGTCTTAGTTGGTCTTGATGTGTTGTTTGTCTGGGAGCAAATGAAGAAGATATTGATTGAGTAGTTGTTACAGTCTGAAATAAGACACTTGGTAGGTTAAATTTTCCTAATTCATTTGATACAAAAAAATCAATATAAAATTACCAGAATGGTTCTTTTCCGAATCAGTTGGGGAATCGATTCAGTTTCTGAATCCTCATACGAATCGGAAGAAGCAATAGGGATATTTTATGTTGGTTGATCACTCTCTTCTGAAGACCTTTCACTTGAAGATTGAACCTGGTACTAAAGAAGAAATCAAAGTCATGACATGTTCAAATAAATTCAATTGAGAAAGGTTTCAAAGAATTTGATCGAAAGATTACCCTTCTGGAAGAATTTGTCGACTTTTCTTTTGTGGTTGTCTTGAAGGTGCTGCAGCCTCAATTTTCCTTTTCGAAGTCCTCCTTGGTGAACCTTCAGTGGATGGGATGGTTCTGATGGCTGAATTTTTATTTTTTTCAAGGGAGCGACCATACTTGGAAAAATATGTAGTCTACCAGTCGAAATAGGATTTGGTGATGTATGAACTACGCTCGTAAAAAAGGTGATTGTACTTCATCTTTTTTTTATTGGAAGAGAGGCAAATATCGAGTGCTTCCTTCGAAACTAACTCAACGTGATAGAAAGGTTTACTGTTTCGAGGAAGTGGAGTCAAAATGGTTTGGGAAAAGCCCAACTGCCTGGAAGTATAGTGAGGAGCATAGAGAGTTGCCTTGAATTGTTCTTTTTTGTATTGAGGCATCCCAGTTGGGATCACTGGTGCACGAAATTGCAATCACACTTTTGCAATCCCGCACAACTAACCAGCAAGTGCACTGGGTCGTCCAAGTAATACCTTACGTGAGTAAGGGTCGATCCCACGGAGATTGTCGGCTTGAAGCAAGCTATGGTTATCTTGTAACTCTTAGTCAGGATATCAATAATTATCAGGGTTGATTGTAAAAAGCAAAAGAACATGAAATAAGTACTTGTTTTGCAGTAATGGGAAACAGGTTGAGGTTTTGGAGATGCTCTGTCTTCTGAACCTCTGCTTTCCTACTGTCTTCTTCTTCAAACACGCAAGGCTCCTTCCATTGCAAGCTGTATGTAGGGTTTCACCGTTGTCAATGGCTACCTCCCATCCTCTCAGTGAAAATGTTCAACACGCTCTGTCACAGCACGGCTAATCATCTGTCGGTTCTCAATCGGGTTGGAATAGAATCCAGTGATTCTTTTGCGTCTGTCACTAACACCCAGCCCTCAGGAGTTTGAAGCTCGTCACAGTCATTCAATCCTTGAATCCTACTCAGAATACCACAGACAAGGTTTAGACCTTCCGGATTCTCTTGAATGCCGCCATCAATTCTAGCTTATACCACGAAGATTCTGATTAAGGAATCCAAGAGATATCTACTCAATCTAAGGTAGAACGGAGGTGGTTGTCAGGCACACGTTCATAGTTGAGAATGATGATGAGTGTCACGGATCATCACATTCATCAGGTTTAAGAACAAGTGATATCTTAGAACGGAAGCAAGCATGATTGAATGAAAAACAGTAGTAATTGCATTAATCCATCAAGACACAGCAGAGCTCCTCACCCCCAACCATGGGGTTTAGAGACTCATGCTGTAGAAGATACAATGAGAAACGTGTAAAGTGTCATGAGGTCTAGATACAATATCAAAAGATCCTATTAATAGTGAACTAGTAACCTAGGGTATACATAAATGAGTAAATGACGTAAAAATCCACTTCCGGGGTCCACTTAGTGTGTGGTTGGGCTGAGCATTGAAGCTTTCATGTGTAGAGACTTTTTCTGGAGTTAAACGCCAGCTTTTATGCCAGTTTGGGCGTTTAACTCCAATTTTTATGCCAGTTCCGGCGTTAAACGCTGGGAATTCTGAAGCTGATTTGCAACGCTGGTTTGGGCCATCAAATCTCGGGCAAAGTATGGACTATTATACATTGCTGGAAAGCCCAGGATGTCTACTTTCCAACGCCGTTAAGAGCGCGCCAATTGGGCTTCTATAGCTCCAGAAAATCCACTTCGAGTGCAGGGAGGTCAGAATCCAACAGCATCTGCAGTCCTTTTCAGCCTCTGAATCAGATTTTTGCTCAGGACCCTCAATTTCAGCCAGAAAATACCTGAAATCACAGAAAAACACACAAACTCATAGTAAAGTCCAGAAAAGTGAATTTTAACCAAAAACTAATAAAAATATAATAAAAACTAACTAAAATATACTAAAAACATACTAAAAACAATGCCAAAAAGCGTATAAATTATCCGCTCATCAATCACCTGAATAGCTAGTAGGTTTGCCCAATTTCTATTCGCAATCTCATCCTCCTGATCATCATTTGAAAAGAGGAGGCGTTCGAGCCATGAAAGACCACGATTTTGACGCAGGAAAGAAGTGAAATTAAGGTCATTATTGTTGAAATTCTTGCAGGAGTGAAAAAGAGAAAGAATAGCCCAGAAACGATCCTCATTCGACTAGGTATCTTGGAAGTTTGGTTGAAAGGAGGCCAATCGAAACCCTTCGATGTGTTGTTTATCAGATGAACTATTCCCATCTTTCTACATGAACTTCTCGTAAATAGCATTCAACCGGAGTTAGAGGAGCCAGAGGGGACCTCCTACATTAATTCGAGAATTGTTTCTAAGGCAATTGACCAAGTAGCCAAGTTCTTCAAATAAGTGACCCAAAAGCAACTTGGCCAAATTAAATAAACCTCATGCAAGAGGGCAGCCAGAGGGAGGAAAAGTTTCTGCATTTGAATGCTTCGAGAGCTAAAAACAATGGCATTCAGCCAATAGAACAGAAACGCAATATGCTCGTCATTAGTCACGGGTTCATTTTCCTTACCCATGTTATGAACGATAAACTCACTATAAGAAGTCCTGTGGTTTATGGTGAGACCAGTGATGGCAGCCACGTCAAGGAGCAAAATTCCAACCATTCCACAAGGGAGGTGGAAATTATTTGTGGTCCTATTCCAGAAATTGACCACCGCCCCAATCATTCAGGAGTGAGTTATGGGTATGAAGTGGGAGAGTCGTAGGAGGTCCTGGATGCTAAGATCCCTCCAGGCAGCATTTTTCTCCGATTCGAGACGCCTGTGCCAGGTCCTAAAATCAGCCCCTCGTGGAGTAATTTTAGGGTTGTTCCTGAAGGTTTTTGAGGATTAGTGAAATGAGAAATGATGAGGTTCTGGTTGATTAGCAAATCTTCCCCTTGTACATCGGGAAGTAGTGGATATGTTTGTGTGCCCGTTTCAAGTTCTGAATAGGGCCAACGAAACAGTGGGTTTCGTCGCTGATGTTGAACAGAATGAGAATCCTTGTGTCATCGACTTGAGGCTAAGGGTCTTCAATAATCTTGTCGTTGATTTGGTTGAGTATTTGTGTAACACCCTAACTACCAAAGCTCACGCTTCCGGCTGCGCGACTCTGATAGCTCGGACATTACGACGACACTTTTACTATTTAATACTAAAATATGAGCCTGTTTAAAACTTTAAACCGCAAAACCGCATCTCAAAAAAAAATACTTTCGTTCGATAACGTACGTCCAAAGAAACCATACAACTTACGAACACTCATACGGAGTACATCCATATATATACATACATATAAATAAATAATATTACAGACATTAACCAATACAATTCCTATCCCTCTTATAGAATATATCAAGATAAAGGCGAGGGTACAATAACTAATAATCCAAAGCAATACAGAACATCACAACAATAACTAAATAAATTCTTCGTAACTTCTGCGCCCATATCCTGAAAGGGGAAAAATGTAAGGGGTGAGAACATCATCCTCGAAAGGGTTCTCAGTAGAAGGTTTTTGGGAATTACTGTAATAGGATACATGAAGATAAACCGTACCAGTGATTAATAACCATCTTATGCCTCTTTTCAAAAACAACAGTTACAATGAAAGTAAAGACAAAAATCTTTTCTGAAAGAGGAACTGTTCAATTCTCAAAACATCAAAGCATTTCAAAAAGGTTTATCTATACTGAACCAAAATAACCTTTCATATCTTATTCCAAACCAGAACCACAAAACCGAAATCAACCATCGGTCCATCTCATTCAACCACGGCCCTAGGCCCAAACAATCTAACCACAACCAATCCACCACAATCCAACAGAGTTCCAGATGCAAACACAAGTAGGAAGATGCAGACACAAACAAACAGTTATTGCAAGTAGAACAATTAGCAGTTAATCACATAGGCAAACCAAGTACAATATGCATACCCAAACAATGTCACATAGATGCATATGATGCATGCCTGTCCCTAGTGGCTGATGATATCATCTGTCGGTTATATAGCCAACCCGACACGTCCTGGTAGCTAACCATGGACAGAAACACCCCTTGCGGAGCAAGTAGGTTTGAGCTACAACCTCCTTGCTACTACCCGCTCAGCCCAGAGCCAGTGGAACAACCACTACTGCGGCTACTACCCAGGGGGTGTTTAACAGCTCAACCTGGAGCCAGTGGAACAACCACTACTGCGGCTACTACCCAGGCGTCACAATCTCTGACCTGGAGCAAGTGGGACGAACCACAACCCTTGCTACTACCCAGGTATCTCAAGCATTAACCCGGAGCAAGCGGGACGAACCCAACCCTTGCTACTGCCCAGGTATCTCAAGCATATATTCATTCAGTTCTAACCATGGATCAACATCCATCTCAGCCATCCGGCTTAAATTCATAATTCATAGTCAGCCATACGGCCCACAACTCATTCGGCAATCAGCCATAAAACAATACCATACACAACTATTCCGGCTCACGGTTCAATCCAGAACCAGCCAATATTCATAATCATACACAGCCTTTTCGGCCCATAACAAAACAGCACTTCCATATTCAACATCATCAAATTCATAAAACCGGCATTTAAGCCATAAATCACTTTTCTCAAGCCATTTCACTTTGAAATCAAATTTCAACTCTTTTCAGCCTTGGCTTTAAAGGATCTCATTTCTCAAATCATCTCAGGCTCATAAGCCAAATTTTACTCAAAGTGAATTCCCTTTTAAAACAAAGCCACTCTCGGCATTCTCTTTCCAAAACTTCCAAAACCATGGCAAGTTAAGGATTTATTTCAAAGCATTCAAAATCACCCATCCAACAATGGGATTTTTATAACAAAAGTTTCTCGGCAGAGTCCCAAGTCTTTAGGGAAGGTCAACTTATATAAATTCCTTAAAATTCATTGAAACTCTTAAAATCATAAATCCTCGGTTCAAGTAAATAAAACTGAATTTATTATAAAACCGATCATACAAAATCACAAGTTCCAACCCGGTCCAAAAATCAACTCATTTGAAACGGAACCGGTTCATTCAAATCAAACCACTTTCAGGTTTCTTTTTGGAATCCATTTTTCCAACTCTTCCAAAATGCCTCACCCTTGATTACTCAATCAAAAGTCTAGGTTCCTTTAAAAATCACTAAAAACTCCTTTTTATATTGAAATGAATATTAGAGCATCATTCTTTCCTTCAGTGATTCAAACGGTAAAAATAGTTCAGCTCTAAATAAGTCGAACTCAACGTATAAGGTTCATCAAATAAATTAAGCTTGAAAACATAAATATCCTCTTAATAAATCAAATAATACAATTTCTCAAATCCAACTCTTTTTAAATAACCTTTCAAGCAAGACTAAGATTTTATAGAAATTTCGGCAGAACCTCCCCTAAAACTTGGACTTTTGCCACCCGGTTCGGGTCCCAACTAAACCATTTCTCATTCCTTTTCAACAGTTCAAAACCAGAAATCAATTTAAAGCAAGCTAAATCCAACAATCGCCTCAGTGGCGTATCTCAAGGAAATCATTTCAAAATCAACTCAATATCAATCAATATAACTCATTTCCAAAGCTTTAAAGAAATGGTTCAATAACAAATCATTTGTCCAAAACCAAATCAATTAAAATAAACCAAGTTGAATTCAAAAGTGCATTCGACTTTCCACATCATTAAAATAATTGGCTCAAATCAAATCAATCCTCAACGGATTAAACTCAGATTCAGAACTTTAAAGAATCAACTTCAAACATTACATTTCACAAGCCGCACAACAAATTCAGCCAAACCAACATCCATAATCATTCGAGTCAATCAAATAATACATAAGGCAGATACAATCACTAAATACACAATATCTCACATCAGTATCCATATGTAATAATTCCAATAGTAAACTATAGTTTTTGAAAAGCGCCCCTACCTCAAAACGCAAAACCATAATCCAAACGCCTCATAAGTTCTTTTCGCCTCAACTCGAAATCAAAGGCAGCTTCAAAGCACAGCCCCACACATTTTCACAGCAGCATAAACAGCCTTTACTCGCAACATGTGGCCCCGTAACTTAATCCTAAAGACATTAATATTGCGAAAACCTTAAAACACATCACGGGATATGAACGGGGAAGGTTTCAAGGAAGAGATACTTACGGTAACTAAATAATACTGACTGAACCAAAGGGCAGAAGCTTCGGCGGTGGTTCCGACAGCCACAGAATCGCCCTTGGCAACCGGAATCGCCGTGACTCAGCCTGCCCCGTTAGTAGTTCCCAGCACCTATTCTCAGCATCGGTGGTGACTCAGCAGTACAGGGCAAGCTAACCGAGATTTCAACAACGGATAACAGTCCCGAAATGAATACTAGTTGCAACAGCAACCTCCATACAGAGCCAGCAACTATCACCAGAAATGGCAGTGGCGGTGTCACTATAACTATTTATTAAACACAACCAGTTTCAGTGACAGCTTCAAAGCAAGAATGAATTGGCAGAACTAGGAAGAACCAGAAACAGAGTAAGGCTCACCAAATCAGTAGCGGTTCTAACGGTGGCTTCCGACGGCTGTGGCGGTGGCAGCTCAGCAGCGTCGCCCTTCACCCGCGTGCGCACGCGCGCTCCCTCTTTCTCGCGCCAGGCTCCTGCGCTGCATCCCTCACGTTCGCAGTTCTGGTTTCGGCGCGGCTCAATGGCGATCGACGGCGGCTCCCTGTCCTCCTGCAACGACGGCGAGTGGCGGCGGCCAACCAGCGCCTCCTTCCTCTCCCCTGCGCGCTCCCTTCGCACACGATCTCTCTTTCGCCTTCGTGATACTCCTCAGGCGACGGAACGGGGAGATGGGTAGCAGAACCGCGACTGGTCGGGGAGGAACGGCACTGTTTCGGCGGCGACGCTCCTCACGGCTCCGGCGACAAGGGTGACGGCACCTCCCTCCTCTCTGAACCTTCCGTCTCTCAGATCTCCCTTTTCAGCTTCTCTTCTTTCTCATTGCAGCATTGCTGCTTCTTCTGAGTGTATTGTGTGATAAGAGGTGAAACTGAAGGTGCAAGAGGGGAGTAACGGCGCTGCTATGGGTTTCAAGTTTGGTGAACTTGCTGAAGGTGAAAGGGAAGGCATGGTAGGGTTAAGGGAAAAAACTGTGTTGAGGGAAGTGAGGCTGTGGCTGCTAGGGTGAAGGAAATTAGGGTTTCATTTTCAAAAATTAGGTTTAGGGGCAAAATAGTAATTGAAACCCAAGTTAAATCCAACACTATTTGTACATAGAAAATACTATTTGCTCATCAATTTTAGAAATTATTTTCAATAAAATGTCCAAATCCAAAAACTAGAAATAATATAATTAAATCATTTATTTTCCAAAGCAGCAGTATTAATATTTAAAATATTAATTATTTTATCCAAACCATATAGAAATCCTTATTATTTCACAACTACCAACTTTACAATTTGAATATAGAAAATAATCTAATAATTATAAAATTGGATAATAATCATAACTTATCTCAAATTCAATAAATCAAAACTTGTCTCAATTATCTTTAATAAAATAATCTCTAAAATTAAGGCTATAAATAACTATATAATTTGAGACTTACTCATAAAAATACTTTTCAAAGATTCTGGGTCTTACAATTTGTAAGGTTGGGGGAGCCTGGGATTGAGTCATAGGGCCTTTGCCTTTGTCTTGTACAGCAACACGGGTTGAAGAGGAAGCCATTGTTGATCAAGGTGAGAAATGGAAAGAAAGTTGCAGTTGCAGAAATAAGAGAGAGCTCAGAGGGGAAAGAGAAATTGAAGCTTCAAAAGTAAGAATTCGGGAAGTATTGACGGTAAGAAAACTCAAATTTAAAGAGGAAGAATTGTTTTTAACCGTTGTTACAAAGAAGGATTAAAAAAGAGAGGCAACTTCCTAAAGAAGGTGAAGTGGTGGAAGAGAGAGAGTGCGAATCATGGGAGACGTGTCAAATGGATGAAAAGTTAATAGAGGAAGTAAATGTCATTTATGGATAATCATGGTGATTCCCGTTAATGATAAAATTAGGTTTAAGTGTTTCACTTTCCAAAAAAAATTATTTCGAAAACAAACACACTAATCCTAAGAGACAATTTGTTGGCAAAAAAATAATTGAATTCGAAGGAGGATGTTATTCCAGTAATTAAGTGAACTTTAGGAGAGAAGTTGAAATCGAAGGAGATACGTGTTTGGGGATATTAAGGAAGAGTCTGATTGACTTAGCAAATCGAGGAGGTATTCGACAAAGAAGATCGAAGACTGAAATCGAAAGTCATTCTAGAACCGTCACATGATCAGGCAAAAGAGCGGAAACGGTTATTCATATTTTCGCACACGTGGGAGTTTCATTTCAAATTAGTCAGTTAAGGAAATGGCTATAAATACTAGAAGGTTCAAAGTCACAAGGGTTGGAACTTTGCTTCGGAAATTACTCACTTATACTCATATCCCCAACGACTTACTAAATCTGCTTCGAGTCAATTTTCTGTAGGATTCCGTCCACTTGTTTTACTTTCCATTTAGATTTTCTGCAAACTTTACTTTTCTCGCAAATTTATCTTTCAAGCAACATTTAATTTCCTTGTTCAAATCTATATTTCCGCATTGTTATTTTCGAATTTGAAGTTCTTCGATCTAATCGAAGGCATTTTATTGTTTTATTTAAATTTAAGGCAAACCATTTCGATTCTTGTCATTTTTATTTTCAAATCCTTTTGTTTATTTATTGCCTCTTCAGTCTTTTCTTTTAATCCTGTCTAATTCGAAGGTCTTTGATACATTTTTAGAAAATTGGTACTCGTAAAAGAGGAGTTGATTTCGCTTCTAAACCATTAAAATTCAACCACTATCGATTTGCTAAAAATCAACAAAACACCATGTTCACTAACTTTAAAAACTGACTTCTTTATTTGTTGAAAAGATTAAAAATCGAAAATCTCTTTCGAATACTATATTGCTGAGACCACCTCAAATCCTTTACAAATAGTCGATTTATAAGCAACTATGTTGAATTTGAATTCTTTTCAAATTCTCCTTTCAACAAATCTTCCCTAGATCTCCTATTATCATGAAATCGACTGTGGCTTATCGATTACCCAGATTTATCCCGTCGAATAACATATAGCAAATAAAATTTTGTTATTTTTTTATGGTGACAAAAAGTTGTAAATATTTAATTAAAAAAATTGTACTGAACATTGACATGACCATTTTATTTTATAGATTGGGCCAAATGAGGTGAACAAAGCAGTGTCAGAAAGACATTTCACTCTTGTTTTGTTACTCTAGCCCAAATATTTTGGGTTACTGATGCTGGCCTAGTAGTTTGTTGTTTCCTTTTTGGGGCCATAAATGCTTATTGTCTTTTGATAAACACTTCTCGTTATTGTGAAAGTGTAAGAAAAAAAAAAAGACTTGGTTATTGTGTAACTTGTCCTTAATTTATAGGAATCGGCAAGCATCTTGATATTCTTTTGGGGTGTGGACTGTGTAACACGCGCCTGAATGTGCATAGTTAAGTTGAGTTCTGCCCTCCTCACTACACTCGCAGAACATGGAGGATTGGAGGATGATTTGGTACTTTCCCACTTACACTCCACAACACAACGCTTCTTTCCCCTTTCGCTCTCACTGCTTTCACACATTTTCCCTCTGCTGCATCTTCCTTTGCGTAACATAGCCATATTCGCGCGCCAACCACCTTCCTCTTATTAATTCTCCGGCAGTGTAGCCAACTCTCCCGTTCTCTCTCTCTCTCTCTCTCTCTCTCATTCGAATCTGGGAGATGAGGTTGTTATCGAATTCGATTCTTAACCTCCTCCTTCTCTGCGACCTGCTTCTCTTTTGTCCCTCATTCTTCTCTCTCGTCTCTGCTGAGTCGGAGTCGGAGCCGGAGCTTCTCCTCCGAGGAACCAACGCAACCGCCACCGGCAATGCCTCGCTTGCGAGATCCGGCGAGGATAGCTTCGCCAACATGATTGATCGGGCGCTCGAGAGAGAGTTCCCCGAGAATGAACAGAATGAAGGTTCGCAGATCTACGTTCTTTTCACTCTTTCTTATTCATACATATTTTCTGTATTTTGCTTGTTTAATTTGGTTGCCGAACCTCTCCTGATCGTGTTTATGAGTTATGCCTGTGAAATATGAATATTCTGAAATGCCGTGAGGTTGCAGTTCCAATTTCCTTTGAATGCCTTAATCTGTAATTTCCGGATTTGAATTGTGAGCTGGACGTGCTTCCGGATTCATATTCTTCTGCTTTCTTTATTCTCTTAGTAATGCATTTCGTTTCGGTTTTTATGATGAACAAGGAGAACCACTGGAATCCTTCGGGCTTTCGAGGAAAACTATAGGAAGTTACTTATATCAGTTTCATCCATTTCTAAAATCATGCAAGGACATGAGGACATTTTGAGTAACGTTAAAGTTTAGAAGTGTGTGCTTATCTTGAAAATACGTTTTCTTACAGAATTTGAGAATAGGATGTAATGCATATAAGTAATTTGATCCAACCTTCCTATTTACTTTTATTTTCAATGAACGCGTTGGTATAAACTGACGCGTGTCATTGTGGAAAATTTTACTCAAATGAATTTTGGCATATACTTGGATTCTTTTGCAGGTAATGATGCTGGCGGTTTTAACAATAGTGTTGCTGAACAGCAGGTATGTAGCGAATTGCTTTTAGCAATCCTGGGGCGATTGTGTCTTGCACACTAGTCATCATGATTTCAGTAATATAGGTATTTAGCTTTTGGTCATGGTTCATTCTGTTGGGAATTTAAGTCCACTGTTGATATTTTGTTAGAAGAGAATTGAATTGAGCTTGGATAGAAATCACAATTGATAATGACGTAGATGCATATTTCTCTTATGATGCATCAAATCGTGATTTAGATTTCTTTAGTCGGGTGATGAATTTCATGATGCTTTTAGGGTTTTATGTGCTTGACTGCTTGAGTTATTATTAGCCATTGAATAGACTTATGGTCTAATGTCGTTCCTTCTCGTTGTACAGGCTGTTTTGGAAACTGTTGCTAGAGTTAAGTCCAAGAAAAATGAGAGCAAAGAAGAAAAGTAAGCACATCTTTCCTAGAGAAAGAATAGGATTTTTTTTCTTTTTATAAGAGGGAACCGACTTTTAAAAATACAAGGCAATAATATAACTATTTTCATTATATGACATTTGATAAGTTTCTGTCAGATCATTTCATATTCATGATGTTTTCCATTTGGATACTGAGAATCGTGCAGAGGATATGCCAACCTTAATTGATCGAAAGGTGTGTTTCATTCAAGCTCCTGAAGTGATATTTCAAACTTTGAGAATGCTATTTATTACCAAAACTTCATCATAATATGCTAGAAATTTCTGTACACTATCTTCTTAAAAGTGGAGGTTTTTTTTTTTTTTTCAAAATATATTTTTTAATGTTTTTCTATTGATTCATCTTCAGGATAACGTGTTTATCATCTCCAATCCCAAGTCAAAGTATCCTGTTCTTCAAGTAGACTTGAGGTTTACTTATTGTTCTTTACATTTTCAGTTTTCTTTCCTCTTCAAGTAGTATTAACTGTATCTGTGGTTGCAACTTTGAAGTAATGATGCTGCTAAAACTGTTTGGTATGCCATATTTGCAGATTGATATCAGATCTTGTGGTTGTCATTGTTTCTGCAACATGTGGTGGCATTGCCTTTGCTTGTGCTGGACAACCGGTTTGAACATAAAAATTGCTTTTTCTATTTATATTTCTGCCATATATCTTAAGAGTGGTTACTTATCCAAAATTTCAGGTTATGACAGGATATCTGTTGGCAGGATCACTCATTGGACCTGGTGGCTTGAGTTTTGTTAGTGAAATGGTCCAAGTATGTTGCCCTTATTCTTTTGTTATGTACCTTTAAGAATTCCCCCTTTCTTTTCACCAGTCACAATTTATAAAGAAAGGTAGTATGTGAGTGGGACCAAGATGTTATTTATCATGTCTTTATATCATCATATGTGATATGTTGACATCGAGTAGTAAATAAAAATGTAGACCAATTTGTCTTCTAGGTTCTAATAATCTCATATACTGCTTCCATCACTTGCAGGTTGAGACTGTTGCTCAATTTGGTGTTATCTTTTTGCTTTTTGCATTGGGATTAGAATTTTCAACAACAAAGGTTGACTTGTATACTTATATATTCAGTTAGCTTATACTCTCATAATTTTAGCTCACCCATAATTTTTATTAACCTGTCTATTCATGTTTACAGCTTCGAGTTGTTCGAGCGGTGGCTATTCTTGGCGGTCTACTTCAAATTTTCTTATTTATGTGCTTGTGTGGAATAACAGCTACGGTATGTTTGATATTTTTACAATACTATCCAAAGGTGATTTGATTCTAATTTAATACACAAACTAAATTTTGGATTTGGGTCCATTTGCTAATATATAGTTGAAATTGTTTTATAAATGAATTCACTTAAATCTTTCCTGCAGCTATGTGGTGGTAAATCATCTGAAGGAATATTTGTGGGTGCATTTCTTTCTATGTCTTCAACAGCTGTGGTAATTTCTTGAACACATTGTTTCTACTTGTGTTAGATTGTCAAGGAGAAATTTATGTGGCATGACCTGGTGACTGGACTGGTGTAGTTTAGTGAAGTTACTTATTGAATAAATTCTGAAGAATTTAAGCTTTATTTATCACTTTAATTTTTATGGTATTATTCTTCCTTAAGTAACACCAAGACTTCTCTTCAGATATTTTATTTCTGCATTAAAGTACTGCTACTTAACGCTTTTATTTCTTGTTTGACACATAGGTCTTGAAATTCTTGATGGAAAGGAATAGTGTCAATGCCCTTCATGGTCAGGTTACAATTGGAACACTGATTCTGCAGGTTTGTACTATTATGTTTATATTTCAGATGCATATATATGACTGGAACAGTTCTTCCACCAATTCTTAAAAACAGAGTGCAGACTAATGCTATAAGCTGATATTCCTTATTGAGGTTTTCTCTCGCACAATTTCTAATGCAATATTCAAAATCATTGGTTCCTGTCAGGATTGTGCTGTTGGTTTGCTCTTTGCATTGCTTCCAGTATTGGGTGGAACATCAGGTGTTCTTCAGGGAGTAATATCCATGACTAAATCGTGAGTAAATTATAGAATTAATTGTGTTCCACTTTGATTTGATGTGCTGATCTGACTAAATTCTTTTTTTTTTTTTGGATGATATACCTATTTCAGTTACTTATTCGGTTATTCCTTATGATTTTACAAATTTCCTTGCTTCAGGTTGGTCATCTTAATTGCATTTTTGGCCATTTTGTCGATAGTATCTCGTACTTGTGTACCATGGTTTCTTAGGCTTATGATAAGCCTATCATCTCAGGTGAAAATAGAACTATATTCGTCTATTTGAATGTTTTCTTCATACGTTAGTTTAACTTCCTTTTTATTGTGCAGACCAATGAACTTTATCAATTGGCATCAGTGGCATTCTGCCTACTTGTGGCTTGGGTGTGTCTTCTATCTATTCTTAATCTTCATTACTTCGCAAAAGTATTTCCTTCTCGATATATCGTAGTCTGTTTTGTAATGTAGTATCTATGAGATTGCCCTTTGTCATTATGAAGTCCTGGTCGTTCTTTATATATTTTCTTCTCTGATGTGTAGTGATAAGTTGTGCACACATTTATGCCATCCAAACAACTTTTGCACCTTTGACAATTGGTTATTTCATTTCAGTGTAGTGATAAGTTGGGTTTAAGTCTCGAACTTGGTTCCTTTGCTGCGGGCGTGATGATATCAACAACAGATCTTGGTCAACATACACTAGAACAAGTAACCTCCCCTCCCCCCCCCCCCCCTTTCTCTTTTTTTGAGTATCTTATATTCTTTGTACTTTCAAACTATCAACATGTGATGTTTTTAGGAGTTGGAAGCTTCCTAATGGCTCCAACCTCTATAAATTTCCATCCGTTTGATCTTAAGTTCATAACTATTGTAGAAGAATGCAAAATGGCCTTTGATTGTGTTTGTTCCTATTCTTTCTATCCTCAAATTAGTAGTAGGAATTTCCAATGTAACAGAGTAGCCATATAAAAGTTTTATTATTCCCTGTGGGCCATCAACTTAGATGAAGTGGAGTTGGCGTATATATTAAAAGACTTGGTAGTTACAGGGTACATAGGTCCCCCTTCCTTCTTGGCTCTTAGCTCTTGCTACTTGTTTGATTATTCTTTGTTCAAATTTTTATCATTGATGTGTGTAGCCATAAAGGCATTCCGATGAAATCTTCTTCCTCGGTGAAGGTTTTAATAATTTTCTCTTCTTTTGTCCCATCTATCAAAGCCAATTTAGCTTAATAAGTTAAAGGCAGTACCCAAATGAATTTCAGGGAAACTTGTTGAAGCAGATAAGTTTAAGAATATTCTCTAATGCTTACTTGAGCTTACCCAATTTGATGTTAGGTTGAGCCAATTCGCAACTTTTTTGCCGCACTGTTCTTGGCCAGCATTGGGATGCTTATACATGTCCATTTTCTTTGGAATCATGTTGACATCTTATTGGCAGCTGTTATACTGGTGATCATCATAAAGACAATTGTAGCTGCATGTGTTGTCAAGGGGTTTGGTTACAACAACAAGACTTCACTTCTTGTAAGATTTGACATCATTAAATACAATTACATCTACTTGTTGATTACATCATAAGTTTCATTGACGGAGGAACCTTAGGTTATTCTACATGTGTAGGTTGGGATGTCTTTGGCACAAATTGGGGAGTTCGCCTTTGTTCTTCTCAGTCGTGCTTCAAATCTTCATCTAGTGGAGGTGATTGCTTCATCACGAATGTTGGTTTGAGCTTCTTTGTGCTTATGGTTAGGCTTAGGAAGACAATGAACCTTTTCTTCCTACATAGTTGGAGACAACTTTAGCACTTTTCGTGGCTGTGTTATTACCATTTGAAGCATGAACTTTATTATTTTGTTGCCTATAAATACTTGTATGCAACTGAACTGATCCTTACTGCAGGGAAAGTTGTATCTATTACTCCTTGGAACAACGGCTCTCAGTCTGGTATGCATCAACTATTTGACAGAATGATAGTTTTACATAGTATTCTAATAAAATATTGTTGATTTATTGTTCTTTCAAGCAATCCCAATGTGTTCATCTGTCATGAGGTCAAATTAGTATGTTTCTTTAGGTACATAACTATATTATATTCATTTTGTTGATCATTTGACAATCATAAACATCTATAAGCAGGGTATCATTAGTAACTTTCGAAAGTTTCATTAGACTATGACTTGGAAGTAATACATTGGGTCTTCCTGTGTAAGAATTCTTATTCTAAAGTTGAACATTATAGCCAATTTCTTGGGTAATCTTATAAAGATTTGATTATGAATTCTCAGGTATTTTTAGTTGATTATGTTATTCCTAGAAATTTTGAAGCTTATGCTGGTGGAAATAATGCAGGTGACTACACCTCTGCTTTTCAAGTTAATTCCTGCCGTGGTGCATCTTGGTGCTTTGCTGCGGTGGTTCCCTCCTGATAGTCCATCTGAGGTAACTTTATAGCTTAATTAACTCGGGAGGGGGACTTATAATCTTTTATAGCATTGTTGCATCAATTCTCGAGACGATCCTAAATATGATTTATCCTTCCAGATTCCCTATAAGGGGGACAGCTTTCGGTCAGACAGTGCTAAGCGTGTTACTTTGTTGGTTCAAGGCTCTCATAATTCATGATGTTAAAATAGATCAGAAATGCAATTTGCGGCTTTATCAGATCGCTTGTACTTTTGAGGAAGACAGGAAAAATAGTGCAAATGAGTTTGTCCAAGAGAATACATTTGCCATTGTAAAGGAATACATATATATACTGCATGCCTTTCGGACCAGTCTCAGGAGACGATCAATGCCAAACGCTGCTGGGAGAGAGGGTCACGAGTTTGAACCGGATCCATTCACTAACATGGTAACTTGGGCCATATTGTTATTAACTAGGGTGGCCTAATTTTGTGTATAAATTAATGTCCAGTCGCTTTTAGTAGGGGCAATTCATTTTAGGTGCATTCCTTTTTTTTCTTCTCCACATTATTTTTCTGTTTCTTTAATCCAAATTTTGGGTTGATCGGTTTTCAAATATGTATAAGTTGTTCTGTAAAAGTCTAGAAATCAAGGCAATCATCAAATTCAAATGTATCATGTTGCGATCCCTGGAGTTACTGCGCCGCTCTTCTTTAAACAATTAAACTGCTTATGACCATGACGCAGATGTGGTGTGTACAAGAGAGAGACATAAATCCACGAAAGTACAATGGAGGTTTAGGGAGTATTAGAGATATAACCATTAGTGTTACTTTTTTCTATCAGTTGAAATTTTTGAGATGAATGATATCATGACATGATATTAGAGCTCTAGATCCGAAAGGTCAAGAGTTCTATTATTGGTAAATTCCAAAATGACCATTGGCTCCCTAGCAGAACTCTTTTAATTAAGA
Source organism: Arachis stenosperma (assembly GCF_014773155.1). Taxonomy (NCBI): domain Eukaryota; kingdom Viridiplantae; phylum Streptophyta; class Magnoliopsida; order Fabales; family Fabaceae; genus Arachis; species Arachis stenosperma. The sequence goes on along the minus strand of NC_080379.1, from coordinate 99,654,483 downwards.
TTGACAGCATGCTTTCTAAAGCAAAACTTAAGTTAACTCATCCACTTAATCCACGGTTGGACTAGATATGTATGATGGGATGGATCCCAACTTCATAGACACCAGAAAAATTATTCTTCTCTTTAGAGCAAAATATGTTCATTCTCCCCTAACCGTATCTAGCATCTACCTTTAAATCTCATATTAAGGATCAAGATTACTTCATGCATGAAGAATATGAAAGAACGTCTCTTAGCTCTTTAACTACACCTATCTAATTATCTACCCTCTTAGGCTCTTATAAGAACTGCTATGTTCTGATGAATGATAACGGGTGAAATAATAAAGGGGAGTGATTTACTTGGCTAAAGGTGTATGATTGCAAACGATTTTAAAGTGGATGGTTGGATGGCAAAGAGTTGAATGACAATGAATGAAATGATGACATCTTATCTATTTCTTGCTACTCGAACTCCTCAAAGTTTTTGTTCCTCTAACACGGGTCAACGAGAGGAATAAACTACATGACGTGTGTGTGTGTCTATTTTACTTTATTTTATCCTCTAAAGAAAACAATCTTCCGTTTGATCCTCCAATATGGAAAGGCAAAAGAATTAGAGAGTTTATCTCTCCCTTACAATTCCAGTCCCTTACAATTCCAGAATCAGTTAAAAGTAATTCTCAAATGCAATTTCAGTAAGATAAATCACTTGTTCCTCTAATTATAATTCCTCTTAACATAGCATCAAATTCAGCATAGCAAGAATGTCTTGTAACTAGGGGTGGAAAAAAGTCAAGCGGTCTGCTAGGAGCCTGCAGCATGGCCTGTATTTGGCCTGGCCTGTTATAAAATAGGCACAGACTCAGGCCTGGCCTGTTATAAAATAGGCAGAAACTCAGACTCTTTTAAAAGCCTTAATACGTTAATAGGCCATGCTCACTAATTAACCTTATTGGCCTGTCAGGCCTGCCTGCGCCTGTTAAAATATAATTAAATATATAAATAATTATTTATTATTAAAAAAATTATAAAATATTTTAAATTTATTATATTTTTTATAAATATTTTTGTATATTTAAATACGTTAAAAATTTAAATTTTTTTTATAAATATTAAGTATATGACATATTATATATAAATATTTTATTAAAAAATAATTTTTTTTAAATAATATTTTTATTTTTATAAAAAAAAAAATATTAGACCTTTTAACAAGATTCAAGTTAGGCCAGACTAAATAACAAGTCAAATTTAATACTTTATAAAGAACCTATAACAAGCTGCAGACCAGGCTTAAGCCAATTAAGTGTATGACAGACCAAATTTAAACAAAGTTTGATCTGACCTAGCCTGTTTTCACCCCCCTACTTGTTACTTTTGGTCTCTCTCTCGTGGGTGTTGTGCCCTAGTTTTTGAGGTGCACGTGCGTGAAGACGAGATAAAGAAGATGGAGAGTAAGGTGTGTGTTGCATTTGTGTAACGGGATGGCGTTATTAGAAATTAGAAGCGTGTGCATGCATGGGCGTCAGAATGGTGAGTCATGATGGTAATTAATGAATGGTTGTGATGAGGCCGGTCTCTGGCAAATAATCCAATGGAAATGTAATTAATAATTAAATTAATTTGTGCGCTTGGTTCAGACATCAACGTCAAGCTAAGCTAAAGGGAAAGTCATACGTTAATATAGATCCATCCATCCCCGAACCCGGCTTGAATAAAATGGTCCCCGTCCCTTTCTTTCTTTCGTAACTACTGTACATAATGCTGCAGCAGCGACAGCGAGCCCGCCACCACTGTCCTCACTCCTGAAATTATATATGTCCTTTCTAACACATACTCGTCAATTCTTATAATTAATAATTACAAATCATTACTTACTATAAGTATATCATATAACGTTATCAAGATGTGAAATAATTCAGATGATATGCTTCTGTCTGTTACGTTACCGATCGGTGGTAGCAATATTAATGCAATAACTGTAGTAATTAACTCTGTTCTGCTCCTGTGGTGGCCGCGTGACTATCCCAACAAGACAAATGTTAGGTCATTAGCTAGGTGTACTGTACACCTTTTTTATGAAATATCATGCTTGTTCAATATGCATGCGTTATCATTTACCATTTCATGAAATTCAATTCAAGACTTAATTAAGATAATATCTCTTTTAAGTATAAAATGGAGGAAGAAAGGTATTAAAGAAAAAGAGCACATTCAAAATGACATTGACAGAATGAACGAGGACCTAGGTAGGCAACCTGTGAAGAATGCGACAGCATTTATTTTTTCTCAAGCCAAATTCATGGTGGTCCTTGTATACCGTATTGCTAACCAAGTTGTGCTTCAGAGATACCATGTAGGTGTCTCCCACCCATTGGTTGCTCAGTTTTTTATTTTAAAAATTGAAAAATAAAAATATATTACACAATACACGCCAACTTCCTTCCATAGAAAACGATGCATGTTATTATTTCGTGCCAAAACTCATTTTTGATGTCAAAGATTTTTGTTTTCTGAACATATAAATTATCATGACCTTTGGGATAAAATAGATTTTTTTATCTTTATAAGTTCGTTAAAAATTTAAAAATATTTTTAAATTTTATTTTATTTTAAAAGTTTCTATTTCAATAAAATATATCTTTCACAGTTAACTTTTAAAAAAAATTAAGACTAATTCAATAATAATTTTGTAAGAATAATTTTTAACATAAAATTTTTTTTTGAAAAGTATAGATTTTTAGACGCCAACGCTCAATGAATATCATGATCAGGGAATTATTAAGCACGAAGTCTCTTGAGCGGCACCGTATTGCCAGACCTAACTTCTCTTAAGTAAGGGACAATGGTGTTGGTGGTGCAAGCGTATGACTCACTCGCCTAGCGAAAAGTATGCGAGACCTCTGTTAAAAAATTAAAAAATAGAATAAAAAACCTATTTTTCAAAAGTAAACAGTTAAATGTCAAAATAAAAAGATAAAAAAATATACTAAACAAGTATTTCACGTTTTATAACTCAGTTAAAAACAGAATAATTAATTTTTAAAGATTGACAATTCGAAAAAACATATCAATTGTTTGTAAGTCCGGTTAAAATAGTGAACAACAGTTAAAAAAGATTATATACAAAACTATCAACATTAAAATTAAAAACATAGAAATTAAATTAAATAAAAATAAGATAAAATAATAATTTATTTATAATTTAACTAATAACTAAAATCACACCTATCCATATCCACTACTAAAAAAAGATATCTAGCAAGTTACCAAAATTAAAATTAAAAATATAAAAATCAAATTAAATAAATAACAAAATACAATAAACATTTACTTTATATAAAATAATTTAAATAAACCTTAAACCATATTTATCAAGTAATATTTACTAACAATACATTGTACTACCTAACATATATTACATTTATGAAAATACCTTCACCATGACTATAAATATATGCTTATTATTTAACTTAAACTTAAAAATAATAATACTAACCTAGAAGTAAATTCCTCCAGTGATATGCCACATTGTGTTTAGGCGATTGATGTCCTCATCTCGTACATCTGCATGTGCCATAATCTCCGAGTACCTTGATAAAATGATTAGAAAATATTAGAATTGGGAAAAAAATAAAAGAAATGGATGAAAAGTGAAGTCAAACGGCGCTCTAAACGAGTTCTATATAGAGGCGGACTTATCACTTATCTCAATTACAGTGTAAACGAAATAAGAATGTGCGTATCTCGTTTAAACTATAAACGAGATAAGGACGTCACACACCATGTGTGCTAACGTCGTACGACTACCTCATATTGTACCTTATCTCATTTTTACACATTCTTATTTCGTTTATACTGTAAACGAGATAAGACATAGAATTTAAAACAGTAAAAACGCTACAAAACACGTATTTTGTAATTAAAATATTTATTTTATTTATTTAACAAAAATCTTAAGTTACTAAGCATATAAAATTATTATATATTATATAATTTTATTTTTTGTTTGAAAAACATATTTAGTATTTAGTCTAATTTAAATAAAAGTCCAGTCCAAATTTTAATAATCTCTAATATCTAAAAAATAAGTAATAACATAAAAAATATAAAAAAGATATTATTACTAATCACTTTTTAATTAAATAAAATTTTTAAATTTCTAAATACTCTTTTGTCACTTTACTTAAATTTTTTCAAATTTCATCAAGTAAATCGATTAGATTGAGAGACTTTCATAAAAGGAGTTTATTATTTTGTGAGAAACATGAAATTAAAGTTTGTGATATGAATGCATTATATATTTCTGGAAGAGGTTGAACTTACAAAATTGTTGACTAGGTTTTAGTGGAGCATCATTATCATGTTAATTTATTTTTTGCTATAATTGACACACAATTACAAGAACTTAATGAATGATTCAATGATAATATAGTAGAATTGCTTACTTTAAATTTAACTTTAGATTCCAGAGATAAATATAAGTTTTTTAATGTCGACAAAATATGTGAATTAGTAGAATGATTTTATCCAAATGACTTCAGTGACAAAAAAAAAATTTTCTAAGCATATTGAATTAAGTAACTTGTGTATAATTTTTGAGTTATAATGTCAAGAATTAACAAAAATAAAAAAATTTTTAACGTATATTTTGATTATTCATTTAATTTACTTGATATTAATTTTTTCTGTTTTAATTATTATCATTAAGAAATTTTTTTTAATTATAAATATTATAAAAAATAAATTCAAAAATAAAATAAATAAATTTTTGTTAATTTTTTTATTTATATTAAAAAATTATTAAAAAATTTATCACATAAATTTTATTATCAACAAATTTTATGATATAAAAAATAGATATATATTTTATTAATTAAAAATATATACATATTTTTTATTTTAAAATATATTTTTTATTAATATATTTTTATTATATATTTTATATTATATAATTTATTTGTATAAATTTTATTTTAATATTATATATGTTATTATTTTTTCATAATAATATTTTTGAATCCATTTCCGATGATGGAGAAGAATTGGAAAGGAGGAAAGAAAAGAAGATAGTGAGTCATAGAGGCGATAGGAGAACGGTTAGGATTGTAGTGTGGATTTAGGGGATTAGCAGCGGACGAATGGTGGGTTCTAGGTTAATAGAGTAAGGTGAATTAGAAGTTGGGAGTAGAGGTGGATGTGATAGGAATAAGATAAATTTAAAAGAAAATTAATTTTATAAATATTATTTTATTAAAAATAAATTTATCTAAAGTTTAAATTTTCTTAACGGAATGATCAGTTTAAAAATTAATTGTATAGTTAGAAATCATGAAGTACTGATATTTTATTGAAGTATCGTATTTAGATGTTAGATATATTTTAGATACGATATTTATCAATATTTGTTTGACACGAGTATTTGTTGTGTTTAATTATGTCTTAATAAAAAATAAAAAAATTTTAAATATATTTAGACACACTTAAATATTATCACGTATCAGTATATTTAGTCTTATTCTTAACATATATTCTTAAAATAAATTTAGATATAATATATATTATTATTTATTAAAATAAAAAATATTTTAAATATTTGATATAATTAAAATAAGACATTAAAAATAATTAAAAAAATTAATTTATATTTTAATATTAATAAAATATTAAAATATTATTATGATTTATTTAAAAAATATTTTATATTTTATATATATATGTATTTCTGTATCTTATAAAATTTTAAAATTTATACGCCAACGTATTATATATTATGTTGTATCTGTGTTCATATTAGTATCTATGTATCATAGATTAAAAACTATTTAAAACATAAAATATCACGTGTGATTTGAATTTTTGACAAAACCTTTTTTACTCTAAATTTTATTTGGTGCCTTCTATGGTACCTATTGTTTTATTGTACCTATGGTGACTACAAAGAAGTTTTTCAATTAATTGTGGACATCTGGTCACTTTTTCTTTTTCTTTTTTTTTTTAAAACGTATCACTAAAAATGTTGCTTAAAGAGAAAGTGTTACCCTTAATCGTTAACTTGGCTCTGATACCAAATTTTGAACTTTGAATAAAAATAATTTATAAATTCTATAGTATTGACCATTTCTACTACTTTGATGTATATTTATAACTTTTTAATCTTGTTTTAGTTTATAATATTCTTTTTTGCATGGATTACTGTATATAAAATCTTTTATCTGTTTGTCTTTTTCTTTAATATAATTTCTCAAATCCTCAATTACTTCTTTTATTTCTACACTTTCTCTTGTTTCTAAATATCTGTTTAATTTTTCAATTTCATTCTCCATTTTTTCTTTCAGCAGCTTTAATTCTTTTAAGTCGTAATATGGTTTTCCAGGCATTTATAAATTTTTAAGTTTAATTCCAACTTGTTTATAGTTATTCTTATTTCTATCCTTTTTATTATAAGATCTTCAATTTCAATCTGAAGATTATTTAATTCCCTTTATACTCCTTTATTTACTTTTAATATTCTCGTCCTATTTCTTCTTATTTTATTTTCTGGTTTTTCAATCTTTTATGCTTCATTATTTAAAATTTCCGCAAACTCTATCATCGATTCATCACTATTTTCTAGAGATTCTATTAATTTTTCTAGCTCTTCAACTTCTCTTTAACTTGTCATAAATTATTTTTAGGGCTTTAAATGCTCTTTGATTTATTTCAGAAAACTGTAAATAATTCAAACGATTTTCTCTTTCAAAGAGCTCTTGTTTTTTGTCTTGATAAGTTACATATTTCTTCTTTATTTATTGTCATAGTTTAGTGTTTAGGGTCTCATTTAATTTTTCGACCTTTTTTGTTAGTTCTTTTATTTCAAAACTTTCTTCTTTAATTTTTAACTTAGATAAACTTAAAGGGCTATTAATTTTAGATTCTCTTATTTGAAAATTCGATGAAACTAATTTTCCTGATGGTTCTTTTAGTAATAGAACTGGGTTTTCAATAGCTTTATATTTTGGTATTTCTGTTTTACAATTTTCTGAAATAATTCATCAACATAAATCCTTTCTCTGTTTTTAAATATTATACTATGATGGCTGTTTGTTAAAGCATAATTTATTGCATATGTAATTGAAAAGGTTCATCGTCTTGTTCCATTAGATTCTTTCTATGAAATTTATAAGCCAAACTTATAGATCTTCCAAGGTTTTCAGTTGATAAAGGTATAGCATATCCAAGATGGGCATTGAATTTAACATTTACGTTTGCCAAGTTTCCATGAACAATTCCAATGATTTGATCTATTGGGTCATCAGTAATTCTTTTATCACAGATTGCTAAGCTTATTGGTGAATTAATTCCTTTCATATATGTAGATTTGATCAAGACTTGTATAGTACTAATATGAATCCATCCAATTTTAGATCTTTTTTGTTGATCCTTAATTTTCTCAATCTGTTTATTCAATTCTTCATCATTTATCAGAGCTATTTCAAGTTCTCCATTGGCAGATTTTATCTTTATAGGGGATTCAAGTTGAATTTTTCCATAGTATATTATATTTTTTCTATTAAAAACTTCTTTTAAAAGATTTTGTTTATTGAAATTTTCATTTGATTTGAGATTTAATTCTGTTTTTAGAACAGCCTGTTTTTCATTATCTAATAAAGCAGTTAATCTATAATAATCAGATTCTTCTGTTAATTCTAGGCTTTCTTAATAATTCATAACTAAGAAATTAGGATAAATGCGTACCTTTTTGGAGAAAAACTTCCTTTATTTAGTATATTTTACATAAGATGTTTTTATCTCCAGAGGGGAGATTGTAGATACTAACTCCAGAGGGGAGTTTAGAATTGGTTTTTCCTAAAGGAATTCTTCTTCAAACTATAGAATCGCCTCGGCAGCTTCCTCCTTACTCTCCTAGCATATGAGTACTCGTAGCCTCTTGCTTTCTATGGTTTGATGCCTTCTACAATTGCCTAAGCAACCTATTTATAATGGTTGGGTCTGATGGACAATTTCCATCCTTACCCTTCTTATGACGTCATTGCTTACGTCATTGTTTATTATCTTGCACCAGCTACATTGTTGGTGCTCTATGACCTAAGCGCTTACGTCACTATGCAATAATGTTGAGAGATGCTTCAGATGTGCTGTCCTCCTCTTTCATTTCAGATGCGTTGTCTTCTTCCTTTATCATGTGGGTTGATTCCGTTTTATTATTGCTTTCTTCAGATGACTCTGAGACACATAGCTGGCACTTGTGGTCTTCTCTGTCTTTTATCAAATAGCAGAGATTCCTCTTTATCCCTTCGGAGAGCTTTTCTAAGAGTCCAGATAAGTTGTAGAATGCTGATTCAAATTCCACTAAGAGTCTCATCTCTCTTTCTTCAATTTCATTCATTTTACTGGACACAAGCAAAGTATTTCTGCTTTTATAATTGATTCTTGTGTAAGATTCTCTTATTATCTTTTGAGTTCTTTCGAAGACCCTTGCTAGTGTGCTGGCTAGTCTTCCTTCATGACTGTAGATTGTTAAATCTTGAACTTGATCAATTGGTTGAAAATTTCCTGGGAAGATGGACATGAAGATTACTTGATGTGCTGGAACCAAGCATTCTTCTTCTTCATTAAAAATAGGTTGACTATTCGTAAATTTTAGGGATATATCCCTTAGATTTATGTTGTCAATCATATTTTTAAATCTCTTTACTGCATCAATGAATCCTGCAGGAAACTCACTAATAATTTTTAAATCATTAAAAATTAAAATTGTATCAATTAATCCATATTGGAAAAACTGATAGGTGTTAGATGGGAAAGCATCTGGAAATATAACCAGCTTTGTTAGCTGTTCTTTGGCAATAGGATAATATCCTAAGATTGCCCTTTTTTCTTCAGTCCAATTCAGGACTATGTTAAGGGTTTCTCTGAGATTTGATCTACAGACCCTTTTCTTTTTCTTGATTTCAGCCCTTGTAGGAATGTTTCTTATTATTCCTGTTCTCTGGATTTGAATTGGAGCTTTATCTGCTCTTTTTAGGGTTTGCTCTGGATGAAGAGCTTCATATTCCCTGAAAGATTCCTTTGCTTCTTCCAGTGTTAAAAATCCTCCTTTATGAATTATCCTTGATTGATGTGTAAATGATGCTGCTTTTTTCCCAGGCATCATATATTCCTTTCATGGGGCCATTATAAATTACATAATATTTTTTATCTTGGGTGGATTTTTTGATAATTTCGGCAATTGTTTTATTTTCTGGAATTTTTTCTTCACCTGATTTGTCCACCACGCTTAGCTGGCTGAACTCTGATGGTTTTGGTTGTTGTGTTGATTTCATTGCTTCGATGGCCTTCTTGAGGGATTGGATCTGTGTCCTTATTTGCTGACAATGCTTGCATTTTTCGAGTTCTTGTTCGTATTTCTGGATTTCTTGATCTAATGCGTTGTAGACGAACTCCATTCTCTTGTTAATGTATCTGCAATAACATTTTTGTCATCCTTAATATATTCAATTTTTATTGGATATTGTAACAAAAATAATTGCCATCTTACCAATCGTCCATGATTATAATCAACTTTTAAATTATATCGTATGAAACCTGTTAGGTAACTTGAATCTGTCCTTAATGTAAAATCTCTGGGTAGTAAATCAATTTTCCATTTCTTAAGAGATTTAATTGCTGCTAGAGTTTCCTTTTCATGAGTGGTATATCTCTGTTCTGTTGGAGTAAAAGTCCCTGAAATATACCTGCAAAGTAATTCCTTTGGGGAATATTTAGAATCTAGTGATTCTTTTTCTTGTTCCAAACTTTTTATAGCTTTCTTAGCTTTTAGACATCCTGACCAGGTTATGTCTGAAGCATCTGTTTCTACTATTAAGTAGTCATTTTCTTCTGGAATATAAAGTTTTGGAAGTTTTTCACAAAGTTCTTTAATTCTTTGAATTTGCATACTATCTTTTTCATCCCATTTCTATTCTTTTTTAGTACTTATTTTTGGAAATAAGCTTTTAGTGTATTCTGTTATATTCTTTAAAAATCCTTGATCAGAAATATAATTTATACACCCTAAAAATCTTTGTAATTGTTTTCTATCTTTTATTTTATTAGGAAATAAATTTACCTTTTCTAGAATATTTGGTTGAAGTTTTAGCTTACCTTGAGTAGATAGAATTAATCCAAGAAACTCTATTTCTTGTTTTGCTATTCTTGCTTTCTTTTTGCTAAGAACTAATCCTTTCTGTTTACATCTTTCTAAAACTATTAATAATTTTTGAAGATGATCTTCTTTATCCTGTTTTGTAAAAATTAATATATCATCAATGTATACTAAAATAAATTCATTTAATTCTTTTAGATTTTCTTCCATAAATCTTTGATAAATACCTGGGGCTTGCTTTAATCCGAATGGTAATACATTCCATTCATAAAGCAACACACTTGTTGATTCTTTTGTTGAGCAAGTAAAAGCAGTTAATTTCTTTGTTTCTTCGTCTAAACGAAGTTGCCAATATCCTGATTTTGCATCAAGAGATGAAAACCAAGTTGCTCCCTTGATTTTTTCTAAAATAGAATCTTTTCTTGGAAGTTTATGAGCATCACCAATAGTTGCTTCATTCATTTTCTTATAGTTTATTACCATTCTTCGTTTTCCCCTTTTAATTTCATTATTGTTTTCAACGTAAAAAATTGGAGCCGTATGAGGACTTTTACTTAATCTTATAATTCCTTTTTCCAAAAGATCTTTACATTCTAATGAGAACTCTTCTCTATCTCTTGTGGAATAAGGAATTTTATTTGGAACATTTATCTCTTTTGTGGGATCTTTTAATTTAATGCTTACTAATTCGTTATTTGTATTTTTAATATCTAAAGGATTTTCAGCACAAATTTCATCCAAAAGTTCTTCTATCTTTATTTCAAGATTATTTTTTGGAATATTTTTCTGAAAGTATAAATTTAAATAACATGTTTCTAATATAGAAAATATTTTAAATTTTAAGATCTTATCTATAGTAGTAGTTGGTATTTTAATACGTTTGGACTTTTGATTTATTGAAGAATCGTGTGGGGCTTTTAGAACTATATATGTTAATTCTTGAATGAATGGATGATATAGCTTTAAAAAGTTATTTCCTATGATAAAATCCATTCCAGAATCTAACATATATAGATGGAACAATGAACCTATAATTTTGAATAAAATTTCAACCATCTCTGCTTTTTGGTCAATTTTATGTATTGATTTGTCAGCTATTCTAACTCTTAATGGTTTCTTTAATTTTTTCCAATCAAGTTTTATATTTGAACTAGCAAAGCATTGTGTTGCCCCAGAATCTATGAAAGCATTTATAAACTTTTCTGTTATTTTTATAGTAATAAATGTAGCATTATTACTCAGTCTCTGAGTCTGTTTTCGAGACATATTCAAAAATATAGTCTAAGTTATCATCAGATTCTTCTAATGGTTCCATGAAACAAGACTTAGCAATTTCTATTTGTTTAGTAAGATCCTTTTTATCCTTCTTTTCGGGCATTCATTTGCGTAGTGTCCTTCTTCTTGGCAATACCAACACTTACAATTTTCTTTTTTATTCGGGCAATAGTTATTTCTTTGTCTTTTGTTTTTATTGTTATTTTCTTTCCTAAAATATCTCTTTTTTCTCCAGTTTGGATAGTATTTTCTTTTTCTTTGAAAATTTTTATTAAGACCATATTTTTGAGGTATCTCTTCATTATCCTGACAGCAAATTCTGATTATATTTGCAAATCTTTTTTGAGTTGCTTCTTGCATACAACGTTCTTTTATTTCCTCTCTTATTGCAGAGGTTGCTCCACCAAAATTATTTTCAATTGTTCCTCTATTTATTTCTCTTATAAATCTTCCCATTATAAATTCATTAGCAGGATATGGAAGTTTTGTTATGTACATACTAAGATAATGATTTTTATCTTCTTCTTTTAATTTGTAATAATGTATTCTATATTCACATATATAAGATTCCACATTACATAAATCATATATCTGGATATTAGCTAAATGGTTTTTTGCTTCTTGATATTCTTTATTATAGACTTCTTGTCTATGATCTATAATATTTTTTCCAAAAAATTCTTTATATAGAATCATCATTATATAATATCTTATCATAAGCTGTTGTTTTGTTTCTAATTCTTCTATTATTTGGTTTTCTATTGATGTCATATAATCTCTTATAGTTCCTTTAGTATGAAACCTTATGTAATTCCAAATGTCTCTTCCAGATAATTCACTAAGTTTTAGATTAGTAAAGGCTTCTAATAAGAAGGAATTTAACCAGTTTTCAAAAATTTCTTTTTCGTTCTTTTTGCAGTCTAAATCGAGCATTCTTTCTCCTTCCATTTCCTGAATTTTAGGAACGTATTTTGATGGTATTTTTGTATATTTTGAATCTTTATTTATAAACCCTTTTTTAAAAGCATAATTATCAAAACCTGTTTCCCATTTAAATTGAGATTGATTATCCTTAGATGTTCCAGCTTCATTTTTTACTTGTATTGGAATTACTGGTTCTTCGTCACTTGAATAATCTAGAATGTGTTCTTCATTTTCTATATTTTCAGAATTTACTAATTCCTCTTCTATTTGAAATTCCTGTTCCATAATATTTTTCTTGAGCCATTTTTAATTGTTTAAAAAGCATTGTAACTTCTTCTAATTTTTCTTCAATATTCATAATTTTAGTGGTGGTTTTACTTTTAAATCTGTTATGTTAATTATGTTTTGAAATTTTTCTTCCTTGGGATTCTCTTTTTCCTTATTTCTTTGAAATTTTATGGATGTTAATATTTCTTCAAGCATATCTACTATAGAATTTAATTGTGGGTTAAAAGTATGATATAGATGTGGGGAATCATTTCCATGATAACATTTTTTAGAAATTTCGTGTGAAAAATAAGTTTTTTCAGGTTTTTGAAGTCCTTCAATAAAACTTATAGTAAAATAAAGATTTTGAGAAAAATCATTTTGTATTGATTTTAAGAATTCGGTGTCATTACAGTTAACATTAGTTAAAATCATTAATTTTTGATCTATTAATTTTGATAACTTAATTATTTTTTCTCTTAAATCTTCTAATTTACTTTTTTCCATTAGGTGACGCTTTTCTTTGTGAGGAGCTACACTTTTAAGTTAAAAGTGTGACTCTAGCCACCACTAGTTACCATAGACATAGCCACCAGAGACTTGGCTATTTTATTTACCTAAAAAATTACTATTAAAAGAATATCTTAAATATCTCACTTTAAGACAGTATAATAATAGCACTGCATGGACAAGTAAACAGAGGTCGAAGTAGTAGGTGCAGAGACTGCGAAGTCAAGTTAAGGGGCTAGTGCCTCATCATCATTATTGACATATAGTACTACACTACTACCTAGCTACTTTAAGTAGGGTGCAGTCTGAATCAACGTAACTCAAAATTGTCCATGCATTCCTAATTGGAATATATAGACAAGTTAATTAAATTCATAAAATGTTATTAATTATGTCTGAAATTGGTAATTGGCTGGAAGCCAGGTAAGACTTGGGAATTGGGATTGTATAAGTATTCCTTTCCTCTTTTCACTTTATCTTTCATTGCCATATACAGAACACATGCATCTTCACTGCCATATATATCACATAAAGAAACATATTCTTATCCAGGGGAAATTGATGGACCCTAATATTCTCTCATCTACCGTCTGATTATTGTAGATACAACAAGCATGCATGCATGCAAGATATAGCTAGGAACAGTCGAGAATCCTCTATATATATGTGCCCATATATATACATAATTTTCCTCGTATATATATACAATTGTATAATTAAATTAACAATCTTATTAAATATATACTAAAATTAATTATTAATAAAAAATATACATTAAATTATAAAATTTATATTAAAATAAATTAAAAAAATATATATTTATACTCAAATATATATTAACTAATTTTAATAATTAATTTTAATATATATTTAAAATTTTTGTTAAACAAATATAACTGCGACTACGATAGAAGAGTTGTTTTGCGACGGTCTTTTTTTATTAGCGGCATTTTTAAACCGCCACAAAATTAAATTTTGGTGGTTTGATGGACTGGTTATTAGCGTGGGAAATGATTTTGCGGCAACTAATTTAGCGGCGGTTTTAAACCGCCACGATATACAAGTATTAAGATTTAGTTATTTTTTACCGGCGGTTACGAACCACCACAATGTTATCACCGTTTGTTAATTTAGGGATAAAAATTAAAAAAAAATGATTTTCCTTTTAAAAAACGCTGATTCTTTTGGTTTAATTTTAAGGATATATTTTTTGGTCCTTTTTGGATTTTTTCAATACTATAAACCTTAATATTTTTCATCTATTAAATCTAAAGTTGTGGCAAAAACAACAAAATTAACTGAAAAACAAAATAATATATTTATAAAAATATCAACATAATAAATCTCTTGCATGCAATGGACTTCTAAGCCGCTTGATTGTTTGCTACCTGCCGGCCATTGAAGTGAAAATGCAATAAAGCTGACCGAAGTTATCAGATTGGTAATATTATATATATATATATATATATATATATATATATATATATATATATATATATATATATATAGTAAGCTTCAAAACCGAGAAAGAATCTGACGGGTGTGGAAATATCAAGATGAGAAGCTGGCAGATATATAGGTACAGTAATTGCATGTAGTACTGATAAACCACTATTTTGTGGTATATTTTGGATTGAATTGAGTAGATTTTGTCAATTATTCTCACACTTATTCTTGTAAATTGCATGTTTTTAAGTTTTCTTCCTAATTTTGTGCTATGATTGAAAATATTCTTCTTTAGCCGTGATATGTGTGTTAAGTGTTTTTAGGGTTTATAGGATAGGAATGGCATAGAGGATGGAATAGGAGCATGTCAAATTGGAAGGAACACAAGAAATTGAAGTTTTGAGAAGCTGGTAGCGACGCGCATGCATGGATGACGCGTACGTGTGGAAAGTTCAATATCCATCGACGCGTATGCGTGGATGACGTGTATGTGTGACGAGCGTCACGTGTTGCAATTAACAAAAAATGCTAGGTGCAATTTCTGGGCTGCTTTTGACCCAGTTTCAAGCCCGAAAATACAGAATAAAGTAAGAGCATCATATAATGCCAATTATATATACTATATGTTACTCGAGTTCTATCAACACAAGTCAATGACACAATTACTCAGAATAAAGTAGTTTGGCCACTTCATGTACTTGCATTTTTAGTTTTTTTTTGTTTGTTTGTAAATTTCATTCAACAAGTCAATAGTTCTTGTTTTAAACGCAATAATTTTATAGATTAGTCAGCAATACTTTAAAGTGTTTTGAATATTTTGATTTCAGAAGATTTTAAAAGAAATACAAAATAAAACAAGGATCAAGAGAAGCATATAAAAAGCTTATGATTCAAGTGACAAACCAAAGTCAACAAACTAAACCCAATTAAAACCTGGTGCAGAATTTAGAAGTTCCACAACTTAACTGGCAAGTGCACTGGGTCATCCAAGTAACACCTCAGGTGAGTGAGGGTTGATCCCACGAAAATTGTCGGATTGAGCAACAATGGTTATCCAATTGGCTTAGTGATGCACTACTATTTCATGGTATATTTTAGGTTGAATTGAGTGGATTTTATTCATTATTCTCACACTTATGCATATAATTCGCATGTTTTACATTTTTCTTCCTAATTTTGTGCTATGATTGAAAACATGCTTCTTTGGCCTTAAATTTGCTAATTTTAATTCTCTCTTATTACCATTCGATGCCGTGATATGTTTGTTAAGTGTTTTCAGGGTTTATAGGGCAGGAATGACCTAGAGGTTGGAAAAAAGCATACAAAAGTGGAAGGAACACAAGAAATTGAAGTTTTGAGAATCTGGTAGCGACGCGCACGCATGGACGGCGCGTATGCGTGACTGAGCCAATGTCCAAATGACGTGCACGCGTGGTTGTCGCCTAGGCGTGGCCAGTAAAAAGTCCAACGACGCGTACGCGTGACAGAGTGTCACGTGCTGTAATTACAGAAAATATTGGGGGCAATTTTTGGGCTGCTTTTGACCCAGTTTCATGCCCGAAAATACTGATTAGAGGCTGTAGAGTAAAGCTGGACGGGAAAACGATTCATACTTTCATTCACACAATTTTAGGTTTTTGATGTAGAATTCTAGAGCCTCTCCTCTCTCTAGGTTTAGGGTTTCTTCTTTCAATTTCTCCTTAGGTTCAGGTTCAATCTTCTTTTAATTTAGTTTTCTCTTACTTTTATTTGTCTTAGCACTTTAGTTCATCTTCTTCTCTTTTTAATTTCCCTTTTTTTGCCATTTTTATGTTTATGAGCTCTTGTTACGTTTGATTTCTTTTAATGCAATTTATGTTCTCTATGTTTATTGTTACTCTCTTTAATTGTTAGTCATTGATGCTTGCAATTAGTTGTTTAGATTTAATATTCCTTGTTAATTTGCTATGTTTTTATTTTATGCCTTCCTAGTGTTTGATAAAATGCTTGGTTGGATTTTAAATTAGATTTTTATGTTATTGACTTGGATTGATTAATTAGAGACTTTTGAGTTGTCAAAGTCTCTTGTTGATTGGTAATTGAAGATTGTCGGTTAGCTTGAACTTCACTAAATCTAGTTTCTCACTATGAGTTGACTAGGACTTGTGAACTCAAGTTGATTGTATGCACTTGACCTTCCTCTATTGGTTAGAGGTTAACTAAGTAGAGGCAATTCACATTTACCATCACAATTGACAATGATAATGGGGATAGAACTTCTAATTCTCTTTCCTTTCTAAGAGCTTTCTTAGTTATTAGTTTATTTTCTTGCCATTTTACTTTCTTATTTCTCATTACAAAACCCAAAAACATAATTTTTCATAACCAATAATAAATGCACTTCCCTGCAATTCCTTGAGAGATGACCCGAGGTTTAAATACTTCGGTTAATTTTATTGGGTTTGTATTTGTGACAAACAATTTAAATATTGATTGAGGTTTAATTGTCAGTTTAGAACTATACTTGCAACGCGATATATTTTGTGAAAATCTTTTCTGAAATTTTTCCTCTGTCAAATTTTTTGCGCTGTTGCTGGGGACTTGCAAATATGTGCCTTATTATTGGTTATTGTGAATATTGTGAATATTTTTGCCTTTTGTTTCTTTGTTAGTTGTTTCTAGTTTTAGGAGTTTATTTTCATTAGTTCTTGTTAGTTTTTGTTTTTATTTTCTCTTGCTACCATGAATTCTCACCCCTTTGGCTATGAGTGTGGTTACAATTATGCTGTAGGAAGTAGAGATTACAATGAAGGCTTGCATTAAGGATGGGACAATCAGAGATGGGAGGAGCCACAAGGATTTGATCAACCCTCTTGGCAACAACCTCCTCCAATGTACTATAAGCAACAACCATTCCATGATGCATGCCAAGACAATGGTTATGGTGGACCTCTTCGTGATAATCAACAACCACCACCATATACATATAAACCCCCTCTTCAATATAGCCAACCACCATACTCACAAGCCTCCTACCACCAAATACTTTCATATGACCCTAACCCATATCCCCCATACCAACCACTTTATGATCCATATGAACCATACATAGAGCCACCCTAATTCCAACCCAGTTACTCTCAAGAACCACCACCTTTATATACACCATGTCCACATCCATCAATCCAAGAGAACTTTGATCCTAATTATGTTAGCCAAGCGGAACAAGAGCCACAGGATCATTTCAAGGAAGCAATGTCGACTTCAAGCAACCATTCATTAAATGGAGCGAGAGGAAAGTCGGAAACAAGGGACTGGAGTGTGTTGTGCAAAAAGTGGAAAAGATGGAGAGTGTTGAACCGCCACATTCTTATCATGATAAAGTACCCTTTTATCATGAGCCTTTTCTCCCAAACAATGAACCCTCATATCCACTCTAATCTCCAATGGATGACACTCTTGGTGTTCTTCTTCAAGGGCAAAGAGAGATGCAATGGATGACACTAGAGTTCATAGCTACCTTGACCGAGGTAGTAGACAATTTAGCCTCCCCGCACGCTTCGGCACTCGAAGTACCCCCATGGTCGCATGTGGAAAATTTAATGAGGAGCGTAGCATGAAGGAGGAATTAGAAACTCCAGTGGAAAATGAGGAATGTGATTTTGTACTAGAACAATTGGAGGAAGCCATAATTGTTGAAGACGAAGAAGTGGTTGAAGACTTAAGAGATGCTGAACCTCCATGGGAATCTAGAGTTGCAGAGTATTCCTCCAAGAGGCTTGAAATTAATGTTAAGGAGGGTAGTGCACAACCTCCAAGGCATGTTCCCTATGAAGAATTGGACGGGATAGATCAAGAGGCAAGTTCCGTTAGTGATAATGATCATGAATCAAGCCATCCTAGTAATGAATTTGCATCCACAAGTGAAACCCTTGAGTTTGAAGAACCTTCTCCTGATGAAATTGAAAGCAACATGATAAATCCCAATTTTGTGGTTTATCTTGTGTTAATTTTAGGGGATTTTATCAACTTTTCTCACATTTATTCAATGAAGGTTTTGTAATTCTCCCTTAATTTGTGCTTAAGTGTAAAATCATGCTTTTTAGGCCTTTAATTTTCTAATTTTAATTCCCCTTTGATTCCACTAGATGCCTTGATGTGTTTGTTAGTGAATTCAGGTTGAAAAGGCTAGGAATGGATGAAAGAATAGAAGAGAAAAGTATGCAAAATGGAGAGTTCATGGAAAATCAAGGAGTTGGAGTGCATATATCGATGCGCACGCGTGACAGACGCGCACGCGTGGAAATGAAGTCGCATGGCGATGCGTACGTGTGACATGACACGTATGCGTGAGATGCAAAACGCCAAATGACGTGTACGCGTGGCCCATGCATATGCGTCGCAACTCGCACGTGACCTTATTAAAGTGAAAACACTGGAGGCGATTTCTGAGCTTCCCAAGCCCAAATCCAACTGATTCCAGAGACTATTTCATGCAGAATTCAAGATGAGTCAGGGGGAGCAATTAGTTTGAGTTTTCACCATGCTTTAGTTAGTTTCTAGAGAGATAAGCTCTCTTTTCTCTCTAGAATTATGTTAGAATTAGGTTAAATTCTCTTAGATCTAGGTTTAATTTATTTTTCTCATCTAGTTTTCTTATGATTTCTTGTTCTTATACCTTTGTTCTTCTTAGTTCTCTTGTTAATTTTCCTTTTTATGTCTCTTTTATGTTTATGAACAATTGTTGGATTTGGCTTTCCTTTAATGCAATTTCATGTTTAATGTTCTTTTATTGTTAATTTGAGTTGTTATTATTGTTTCCTTGCAATTGGTAGTTGTTAGATTTTATATTTCTTTGCAATTTTACCATGCTTTCCTTTTATGCCTTCCAGGTTTTTGATAAAATACTTGCTTAGATGTTAGAGTAGATTTTTGTGTTCTTGTCTTGGGATGGTAACTTAGGTGAACTTGAGTTGCTAATGTCCAAGTGATTGATGATTGGTGTCCATTGGCTCTAGCTTCCACTAAGTTAAATAGTGAGGTGGCTAGGATTTATGGATTAGGATTGATAAAGCTCATTTGACTTTCCTCCACTTGTTAGAGGATGATTTAATGGGATTGATCCTTGCAATTGTCATGTTGTGGTTAGTAACAAGGATAAAGATCCTTAACTATCAACCCTTGCCAAGACCTTCTTATCATTTGAGTTTCCTTTACTTTTTCGCAATTTAGATTTCTTGTCTCTTATTCCAAAAACCCCAAAATACTTTTCCCATAACCAATAATTGATTACACTTCCCTGCAATTCCTTGAGAGATGACCCGAGGTTTAAATACTTCAGTTATTTTTATTGGGATTTGTACTTGTGACAAACAAATTAAATTTTGATTGAGGATTGTTTGTTGGTTCAGAACTATACTTGCAATGAGAATTCTTTGAGAAATTCTATGCCGACAATTATCCTTCATCAAATTTTTGGCGCTATTGCCGGGGAATTGCAAATGTGTGCCTTGTTATTGGTTATTGTATATATATGAATATTGTGAATATGTTTACCTTTTACCTCTTTGTTAGTTTTTAGTAGTTGTAGGAGTTTGTTCTCTT
Source organism: Arachis stenosperma (assembly GCF_014773155.1). Lineage (NCBI taxonomy): Eukaryota > Viridiplantae > Streptophyta > Magnoliopsida > Fabales > Fabaceae > Arachis > Arachis stenosperma. Next base: position 99,634,351 of record NC_080379.1, on the reverse strand, counting down.
TATTTGTTACTAGTTTTTTTTATTTTCCCTTACTACCATGAATTCTCACTTTGGCTATGAGTTTGGTTCTAACTATGTTGTAGGAAATAGGAGCTATAATGAGAATATGCACCAAGGATGGAACAATCGAAGGTGGGAGGAGCCATATGCTTGTGATCAATCCTCTTGGCAACAACCCCCACCAATGCACTATGAACAAGAATGATACCATGATGCATACCAATCCAATGGCTATGGTGGACCTCCTTGTGTCTATCAACCACCATCACCATATGCCTATGAACCTCATCCTCAACATAGCCCTCAACCATACTCACAAGCTCCTTTTTACAAAATACCTTCTTATGACCCTCATCCATCATATAACCAATCGCCCTTACCTCATACTTGTGACCATTATGAGAGAAAACCTATAGAACTACCCACATTTCAATACAATTACTCCCAAGGACCACAAATTCCATACACACCACTTTCATACCCTTACCAAGAAGAACCCTTTCCTATTATGAACCCTTTCTCCAAAATAATGAACCCTCCTATCCACCCTAAGCTCCAATGGATGATTCTCTCACTTTGTTACTTCAAGGACAAGAAGAGATGAAAAAGGAGACACTAGAATTCGTGACTACCTTGACCAAAATAGTAAACACTTTAGTCTCCCGATACTCAAGTACTCAAAGCACTTTCATTGCCAATTTTGGAGAATCAATGGAGGAGTGTAGCATGAAGGAGAGATTAGAAACTCCGGTGGAAAATTAGGAATGCAACTTTTTGTTAGAGCAATTGGAGAAAGCCATGATTATTGAAGAAGAGGAGGAAGTGGTTGAAGATTTAGGAGATGTTGAAAGTCCATGGGAATGTAGCATCATGGAGCCCTCTTCCAAGAAGCTTGAAATTAATGTTGAGGAGGGTGTACAACCTCCAAAACATATTATAGTTGGAGACTTTGAAGAGGTTGATAAAGAGATGGATTCAATCATTGCTGAGTTTTTATCTACAATTGAATCCTCTCCCATTGAACTTGGCGTAGAGATCAAAGAAGAAGATGCACAACCTTCCATGCCCTTGGTGAGCAATGAAGAAGATATAGAATTAGAAGAAAGCTAGCAAGAAGAAGGTTTGGAAGAAGTTGAGCAAGTATTAAGTTCCATCATTGAAGACAACTTAACACCAAGTGACATTGGTGGCCTTGTTGAATATTCTTCCAATGGATGTGAAGTTGATGTTGAAGTGGAATTTACACAACCTCCCAAATTTGATTTGGTTGATGATGAGGAGGAGTTGGAAGAAGTTGACAAGCAAGGAGAAGTTGAAAGAAGTTGTCAAGAGGTGGAACTCATCAAGGAAGAGCATAAGGGAATGACACTTGCAATACCATTGGAGATATCCCTCCCTAAGTCACCATCCAACACAATATTTAAGTGGGTAAAATTCTTATCCTCAAGCTTTGTTGTCTCACTTAAATATGGTTTGCTTGAGACGGATGGGCAACTTAGAGCTCTATGTGGCTTTAAGAGCAAAAGGGAGATGGTTAGTGGTTGGCATTGTAAATCAAAGTTCATGATGGTTACATGTTCAAGGCTTAATAGCAAGGGTTGGTATAGAACTAGATTGCTTGGGTCTAGGATTATGTTTGGTTGCTTAAATGATAATTCCAAGGCTAAACCACCTGGATGGAATCATGATTATCAACTTGAAGATGGGTGTGAAAACAAAGTGTGGGATCCCGGATTACAAGAGGAGGATCAACTTTGGGGGCTCATGGTTTGTGAAGAACTCCAATATGACGCATCCGCATTGGCAACGCGCAGAATATACTATAAATCCGAAGCAACTGAAAATTAAATAGGATAAAAAGAAGAGAATATACTATAAATCCCAGAATATCAATGAATATTAATTCTAATTAGATGAGCGGGACTTGTAGCTTTTTGCTTCTGAACAGTTTTGGCATCTCACTTTTTCCTTTGAAGTTCAGAATGATTGGCTTCTCTAGGAACTTAGAATTTCGGATAGTATTATTGACTTTCCTAGTTAAGCATGTTGATTCTTGAACACAGCTACTTATGAGTCTTGGCCGTGGCCCTAAGCACTTTGTTTTCCAGTATTACCACCGGATACATAAATGCCACAGACAAATAACTGGGTGAACCTTTTCAGATTGTGACTCAGCTTTGCTAGAGTCCCTAGTTAGAGGTGTCCAGAGCTCTTAAGCACACTCTTTTTGCTTTGGATCACGACTTTAACCACTCAGTCTCAAGCTTTTCACTTGGACCTTCATGACACAAGCACATGGTTAGGGATAGCTTGATTTAGCCGCTTAGGCCTGGATTTCATTTCCTTGGGCCCTCCTATCCATTGATGCTCAAAGCCTTGGATCCTTTTTACCCTTGCCTTTTGGTTTTAAGGGCTATTGGCTTTTTCTGCTTGCTTTTTCTTTTTCTTTCTAATTTTTTTTCGCCACTTTTTTCATTCACACAATTTTAGGTTTTATATGTAGAATTCTAGAGAGAAAGGCTCTCTCATCTCTCTAGGTTGAGGGTTTCTTCTTTTAATTTCTCCTTAGGTTCAGGTTCAATCTTGCTTTAATTTAGTTTTCTCTTACTTTGATTTGTCCTAGCACTTTAGTTCATCTTCTTCTCTTGTTAATTTCCCTTTTTTCGCCATTTTTATGTTTATGAGATCTTGTTAAGTTTGATTTCTTTTAATGCAATTTATGTTCTTTATGTTTATTGTTATTCTCTTTAATTGTTTGTCATTGATGCTTGCATTGGTTGTTTAGGTTTAATCTTCCTTGTTAATTTGCTATGTTTTTATTTTGTTCTTTCCAAGTGTTTGATAAAATGCTTGGTTGGATTTTAAATTAGATTTTTATGTTCTTGACTTGGATTGATTAATTAGAGACTCTTGAGTTGTCAAAGTCTCTTGTTGATTGGTAATTGAAGATTGCCGGTTAGCTTGAACTTCACTAAATCTAGTCTCTCACTATGAGTTGACTAGGACTTGTGAACTCAAGTTGATTGTATGCACTTGACCTTCCTCCATTGGTTAGAGTTTAACTAAGCGGAGGCAATTCACATTTACCATTATAATTGACGATGACAATGAGGATAGAACTTCTAATTCTCTTTCCTTGCTAAGAGCTTTCTTAGTTATTAGTTTATTTTCTCGCCATTTTACTTTCTTGTTTCTCATTACAAAACCCCAAAACATACTTTTTCATAACCAATAATAAATACACTTCCCTGTAATTCTTTGAGAGACGACCCGAGGTTTAAATACTTCGGTTAATTTTATTGGGTTTGTATTTGTGACAAACAATTTAAATATTGATTGAGGTTTAATTGTCAGTTTAGAACTATACTTGCAACGTGATATTTTTTGTGAAGATCTTTACCGATATTTTTTTGCCGTCACTTAGTTAGGCGAACAAAAAGGGGTGTTGATAGTTGAAATTCGCATAAAGCAATAAGCAAAAGAATAAAGAAAGCAATAACAGGTTTGGTGTGAAAACAGTTAAGACTTCGAAGATGTTTACTTTTCCAAATTAAAAGTTCTTACCAACTGTTTTAACAATGCGTGATTCATTCCATGGCAACCAGTAAATGTCTAAACCCTAATCTCTTAGTGATTTAGCTTCCTCTAACCTTCGCCAACCGCCACTCTCGTGGTCTCTCAATTTCAATTAGAGGGTTAAGTTCAAAAACTTGTTTATGGCCATAAAAATCCTAATTACCCAAAGCTAATGATGAACGAAAATTGTCTATCGGAAAGAATTTCACAAATGAAATCTCGTTGCAAGTATAGTTCTAAACCAACAAACAATTCCTCAATAAAAAATTTGTTTGTCACAAGTAACAAACCCCAATAAAAGTAATCGAAGTATTTAAACCTCGGGTCATCTCTCAAGAAATTGCAGGAAAGTGTGCTCAATTATTGGTTATAGACAAATATTTTTGGGTTTTGGAATAAGGGACAAGAAAAGTAAATGGCAAAGGAAATAAATTAACAACTAAGAAAGCTCTTGGCAAGGTATGAGAACTAGAAGTCCTATCCTCATTATCATCATCAATTGTGACAAGAATTGTCTATTGCTCCACTTAGTTAACCTCTAACTATGAAGGAAAGTCAAGTGGATATCAACTTGAGATCACAAGTCCTAGTCAAATCATAGTGAAAGACTAGCTTTAGTGACATTCAAGTCAACTAGCAACTTCCAATTATCAATCAACAAAAGAGTTTGATAATTCAAGAGTCACTAATTACTCAACTCAAGCCAAGAGGAGAAAGATCTAACTCATAACTAAAAGAGACATTTCATCAAACACTTAGAAGGCAATAAAGGTAAACATCATAAATTGCAAGAATTAAAGGAAGCTACAACTACAAAGCAAGAAATCAACAATAAGAAACTAGAGCAAATATAAAAACACATGGAAATCATAAATTGCATTGAAAGAAAATGGAAATCAACAAAAGAGTGCATGAACTAAAATTAACAAAATAAGGAAACTACAAGAGAAGTAAAATGCTAGAACAAGTAAAGATAAAAGGAAAATTAAAGCAAAAGAAGAAGTAGATCTAGATCTAAAAGAAGAAGAAAACTAAGAACCCTAATTTAGAGAGAGGAGGGACCCTCTCTCTTTAGAATTCTACATCTCTATCTAAAACTAAGTGTATGAATGAATCCCCCCTCGATCCCCATTGAATTCTGCATGTAATAGCCTCAGAATTGAGTTGGATTTGGGCCTAGGCAGCTCAGAAATTGCCCCCAGTATTTTCACTTTAATGAGGTCACGTGCGAGCATCGACGCGTACGCACGGGTCACGCGTGCGTGTCGCTTGACGTTTTCCCATCCATGCGTACGCGTCTGTTACGCGTACGCATCGCCATGCGACTTCATATCCACGCGTGCGCGTCTATTGCGCATATGCGTCGGTAGTGCATTCCAAATCTTTGATTTTTCATGTATTCTCCACTTTGTATGCTTTTCTCCTCACTCCTTTGAACTATTCTGAGCCATTTTCATCCTGAATTCACTAACAAACACATCAAGGCATCTAGTGGAATCAGAGGTAAATTAAAATTAGCAAATTAAAGGTTTAAAAAGCATGTTTTCACTCTTAAGCACAAATTAGGAGAAAGTCATGGAATCATGCTAATTCATTGAATAAATGTGAGAATAGTTGATAAAATCCTCTAAATTAGGCACAAGATAAACCCTAAAAATGGGGTTTATCAGCTAACAGGATTATGTCACATATCCCAATTAGTTCATGTAATTAGTAATTTTGGAGGAATTTGTTTTCAAGCTGTTGTTCAAGCGAGATAACTCTCTCGAGAATCACAAGAACTCATATAGAATAAGAGTCATACTCTCGTTCCACCCAGATTCATAAGATTAAAAACGAAAATAATCCTTGAAACTGAATCAATATATTAATTAAAATAGAAAAGCAATAATCTTAACCCATAGAAATAAAAAGAGCTCCTAACCTTAATCAAAGAGGTTTAGTTGCTCATTGCTTAGTTTTATTTGGTACAAAAATAAAATATTCAATTCTAACTTAGTTTTATTTGGTACAAAAATAAAATATTCAATTCTAAATCTAAAGGATTTTGTTTGTAAATAAAAATAACTAAAATAGGATAAAAGATAACAATTAAAAGCTAAATCCCACTAAAGATACTCCCTTGGTTGAGTTTGACCGGTATGCTGGCATTTTTCTGGCGTTTAGCATCAGCAAGGGGAAGTTCTGGCATTTTTCTGTCCTCTTTGGGTGCTAAACGCCAAGCTCGGCGTTCAGCTCTAGAATTGGTAGTGATTCCAGAAAAAGTATAGACTATTATATATCGTTGGAAAGCTCTAAAAGTTGGCTTTCAAATGCCATTAAAATCACGTTAGTTAGACCTCTGTAGCTTAAGTTATGCTTATTGAAATGCAAGGAGGTCATGGTTGACAACATCCAATTTCTTCCTTTGTTTTTTTGCACAAAACTCTGCCAAATTCGTCCGAATTTCACCTGAAATAATAAAAATACCAAAAAACTCAAAGTACCATACAAAGAGGATTTTTGCACTAGAATATAATAAAATTTAATAATTTCTAACTAAAAACAACTGGAAAATAAAGGAAAAAGGGTACAAGATGCTCACGCATCAAAACCTAATATAACCAATATGTCCAAGTTTACCGTTAAGCACCAATGAAGTGCCATCCAACGATGGAATGAGACAGAAGTCAAATTGGGCCAATTTTTAGAACTAAGATGGATGCTGTCCAACGGCAAATCCATGGTGCCCAACGACAAAGAAGGTGTCATGCATAATATCTCATGTGCGTATACACAACCAGCGCCATAAGGGAACTCGTGCATACGTATTTGGTGTGCGTACACATAATGCTCAGTTCGCGTCTAATGGAACTCTTAAGCCATCCAATGGTTACGACAAACAGAGATAATTCTTGGGCCAACATTGGAGCAAAGAAGATGTTCCGTTCAATAGATATGTTGGGCCATCTAGTGGAAACTCTGAACAAAAGCCAATCTTAAAAGAAAGCTACATGCCCGTCCAACGGCAACCCATAGGCATCTAATGACCAAGTTTTACAGAAGCATTGTGGGCTAATTTTCGGAGCTAGAAAGTGTGCTGTTCAACGGCCAAAGCTAGGCATCCGACAAAAAAATCCAACAGAGGCCCAAAACTTGGAGAAATGAGCTTACTATTGGACGTGGCTTCCTTGGTATACAACGGCTAACATTAAGGCCACTTCCAGTGCTCCATATCCTTCAATAATCCATCAATTCTTAAGGCTTCTAATTGGAGAAATCAAAACTTGACAAGCCCATGAGATCAAGTAGAATTGGATTTGTATTTGACTTGAATTGATTTGAATTTAAGGAGAATTTGCATTTGAATTTGGATGTAATTGAGGATAGAGTATAAAAGCTTTTTACATTTTACACAATTTGAATCTTCTTTGTTCAGAGAGTTTTCCTTTAGAATTGTAGCTGGTGCTCTCAATTATAAGGCATTAATTCTCTTCGATTGAGGGAAAGAGTTATGTCAATTTCTAATGGAATGATTTTGTTGATTCTCTATCTTTGATCTATGCATTATGATTTCTTGAGAGAGAATGTTCGTTATTCATTTTAAGGATTCAAATCTATTGGAAAATAGTTTGAATTTGAGTTGAATTTCATGATCATTTGAAAAAGTTAATCATAGAAATTGAGCTTGAAGATTCTCTCTCTCAATGCTTATGATTTTGAATCTAGATTTGATAAGTGACACTGAATCAACTAAATTCAGATTTTAAGAATTGTATAGTTATGAAATCAGAGAATGTGCTTCATCTCTTCTCATGAGAAATTGATCAAGAAATTAGCAATTGATTAAGTCAAAAGAGATTGAGTCATGAAGAAATTGAGATTCATTCACTTATGATTTGCCAGAGATCTATAATTGTATGATTGAGATAGAGTTGAGATCTATTGTTCTTAAGGAATTAACATCTCCGAACCTCAATGTTCCTTTTCATCTTATCTTCTTAATTAAATGATTACTACTTTCATTTATTACTTTGTTTAATTTTGCAATTGAGATTAATTCACTGCTTGTGTTCTTAATTTCTTTATGAGTTTTATTGTTATTTCATTTCCATTTCAGTCATTTACTTTTAGTTCATTTACTTTACTGCCAAGTCATTTAGTTTTTTGTTTATGTTTTTTGATTAATCATCATTCAAATATGAATTGTCTAACTAGAATAATCAATTAATAATTTTTGCTTAATCATCATTCGATGCACTTGCTGAGTTGTGGATTATCCGTTATCCAGTTTTTGGCACAGTTACCGGGGTTTAATTGTGAATAACAACTACCACATTAATTGATTACCTAGATTAGACACTTTTTCTTTCTGTTTTAGTTATTTACTTATTTTTGTTATTTTCTTATATTTAGTTACTTAACTGTTTGTGTTATTACTTCACTAGGAATTCTCCTCACTTTGACGTAGGAAATCCCAATTTTGCTTGTTGCTTTGTGTTTATGCAAGGCAATAAAGATGAGGAGTGGTGCACGAAATTGTGATCACTACTTTTCACAACTCAAATAATCCCCGGTAATGAATCAAAAAACTTGGTGCTCAATACCATGGTATAAACATAATTTCACAACTTCGCACAACTAACCAGCAAGTGCACTGGGTCGTCCAAGTAATAAACCTTACGCGAGTAAGGGTCGATCCCACGGAGATTGTTGGTATGAAGCAAGCTATGGTCACCTTGTAAATCTTAGTCAGGCACATTCAAATGGTTATGGATGATATATGAATAAAGCATAAAGATAGAGATACTTATGTAATTCATTGGTGAGAACTTCAGATAAGCGAATGGAGATGCTTTGTCCCTTCCGTCTCTCTGCTTTCCTACTGTCTTCATCCAATCCTTCTTACTCCTTTCCATGGCAAGCTGTATGTTGGGCATCACGGTTGTCAGTGGCTACAGTCCCGTCCTCTCAGTGAAAATGTTCAACGCACCCTGTCACGGCACGGCTAATCATCTGTCGGTTCTCAATCAGGTTGGAGTAGAATCCATTGATTCTTTTGCGTCTGTCACTAACGCCCAGCCTTCAGGAGTTTGAAGCTCGTCACAGTCATTAAATCATTGAATCCTACTTAGAATACCACAGACAAGGTTTAGACCTTCCAGATTCTCTTGAATGCCACCATCAATTCTAGCTTATACCACGAAGATTCCGATTAAGAAATCCAAGAGATAAACATTCAAGCCTTGTTTGCTTGTAGAACGGGAGTGGTTGTCAGGCACGCGTTCATAAGTGAGAATGATGATGAGCGTCACATAATCATCACATTCATCAAGTTCTTGAGTGCGAATGAATATCTTGGAATAAGAACAAGCTGAATTGAATAGAAGAACAATAGTAATTGCATTAATACTCGAGGTATAGCAGAGCTCCACACCTTAATCTATGGTGTGTAGAAACTCCACTGTTGAAAATACATAAGAACAAGGTTTAGGCATGGCCGTGAGGCCAGCCCCCAATGATCTAAGAACTAGACATCCAAAGATGATCCTAAGATCGAAAATGATAAAAAGATTTAAAGATCTCAAGATGAAAATACAATAGCCAAAGGTCCTATTTGTAGAGAACTAGTAGCCTAGTGTTTACAGAGATGAGTAAATGACATAAAAATCCACTTCCGGGCCCACTTGGTGTGTGCTTGGGCTGAGCATTGAAGCATTTTCGTGTAGAGACTTTTCTTGGAGTTAAACGCTAGCTTTTATGCCAGTTTGGGCGTTTAACTCCCATTCTTGTGCCAGTTCCGGCGTTTAACGCCGGGCAGTTTTGAGCTGATTTGGAACGCCGGTTTGGGCCATCAAATCTCAGGCAAAGTATAGACTATTATACATTGCTGGAAAGCCCAGGATGTCTACTTTCCAACTCCATTGAGAGCGCTCCAATTGGGCGTCTTTAGCTCAAGAAAATCTACTTCGAGTGCAGGGAGGTCAGAATCCAACAGCATCTGCAGTCCTTTTAAGTCTCTGAATCAGATTTTTGCTCAGGTCCCTCAATTTCAGCCAGAAAATACCTGGAATCACAGAAAAACACACAAACTCATAGTAAAGTCCAGAAAAGTGAATTTTAACTAAAAACTAATAAAAATATAATAAAAACTAACTAAAACATACTAAAAGCATACTAAAAACAATGCCAAAAAGCGTATAAATTATCCGCTCATCACAACACCAAACTTAAATTGTTGCTTGTCCCCAAGCAACTAAAAATCAAATAAGATAAAAAGAAGAGAATATGCAATGAATTCCAAAAACATCTATGAAGATCAGTATTAATTAGATGAGCGGGACTTTTAGCTTTTTGCCTCTGAATAGTTTTGGCATCTCACTCTATCCTTTGAAATTCAGAATGATTGGCTTCTATAGGAACTCAGAATCCAGATAGGAACATAGCTACTTTATGAGTCTTGGCCGTGGCCCAAAGCACTCTGTCTTCCAGTATTACCACCGGATACATACATGCCACAGACAGATAATTGGGTGAACCTTTTCAGATTGTGACTCAGCTTTGCTAGAGTCCCCAATTAGAGGTGTCCAGGGTTCTTAAGCACACTCTTTTTGCCTTGGATCACAACTTTATTTCTTTCTTTTTCTTTCTTTTTCTCTTTCTCCTTTTTTTCATTTTTTTTCGCTTCTTCTCTTTTTTTTTTGTATTCACTGCTTTTTCTTGCTTCAAGAATCATTTTTATGATTTTTCAGATCCTCAGTAACATGTCTCCTTTTTCATCATTCTTTCAAGAGCCAATCATTCATGAACAACAAATTCAAAAGACATATGCACTGTTTAAGCATACATTCAGAAAACAAAAGTATTGCCACCACATCAAAATAATTAATCTGTTATAAAATTCAAAATTCATGCAATTCTTCTCTTTTTTCAATTAAGAACATTTTTCATTTAAGAAAGGTGATGGATTCATAGGACATTCATAACTTTAAGGCATAGACACTAAGACACTAATGATCATAAGACACAAACATAGATAAACATAAGCATGAAATTTCAAAAAACAGAAAAATAAAGAACAAGAAAATTAAAGAACGGGTCCACCTTAGTGATGGCGGCTTGTTCTTCCTCTTGAAGATCTTATGGAGTGTTTGAGCTCCTCAATGTCTCTTCCTTGCCTTTGTTGCTCCTCTCTCACGATTCTTTGATCTTCTCTAATTTCATGGAGGAGAATGGAATGTTCTTGGTGCTCCACCCTTAGTTGTCCCATGTTGGAACTCAATTCTCCTAGGGAGGTGTTGATTTGCTCCCAATAGTTTTGTGGAGGAAAGTGCATCCCTTGAGGTATCTCAGGGATTTCATGATGAGTGGGATCTCTTGTTTGCTCCATCCTTTTCTTAGTGATGGGCTTGTCCTCATCAATGGAGATGTCTCCCTCTATGTCAACTCCAACTGAATAACAGAGGTGACAAATGAGATGAGGAAAGGCTAACTTTGCCAAGGTAGAGGACTTGTCCGCCACCTTATAAAGTTCTTGGGCTATAACCTCATGAACTTCTACTTCTTCTCCAATCATGATACTATGGATCATGATGGCCCGGTCTATAGTAACTTCGGACCGGTTGCTAGTGGGAATGATTGAGTGTTGGATAAACTCCAACCATCCCCTAGCCACGGGTTTGAGGTCATGCCTTCTCAGTTGAACCGGCTTCCCTCTTGAATCTCTCTTCCATTGGGCTCCCTCTTCACAAATGACTGTGAGGACTTGGTCCAACCTTTGATCAAAGTTGACCCTTATAGTGTAAGGGTGTTCATCTCCTTGCATCATGGGCAAGTTGAATGCCAACCTTACATTTTTCGGACTAAAATCTAAGTATTTCCCCCGAACCATTATAAGCCAATTCTTTGGGTCCGGGTTCACATTTTGATCATGGTTCTTGGTGATCCATGCATTGGCATAGAACTCTTGAATCATTAAAATTCTGACTTGTTGAATGGGGTTGGTAAGAACTTCCCAACCTCTTCTTCGAATCTCATGTCGGATCTCCGGATATTCACTCTTTTTGAGTTTGAAAGGGACCTCGGGGATCACCTTCTTCAAGGCCACAACTTCATAGAAGTGGTCTTGATGCACCCTTGAGATGAATCTCTCCATCTCCCATGACTCGGAGGTGAAAGCTTTTGCCTTCCCTTTCCTCTTTCTAGAGGTTTCTCCGGCCTTGGATGCCATAAATGGTTATGGAAAAACAAAAAGCAATGCTTTTACCACACCAAACTTAAAAGGTTTGCTCGTTCTCGAGCAAAAGAAGAAAGAAGAGAGTAGAAGAAAAAGAAATAGAGGAGATGGAGATAGCTTTGTGGTTCGGCCAAATTGGGAGAAGTAGTGTTTAGGGTGTGTGAAAATGAGGGAGTGAAGATGGGTTTATATAGGGGTGGAGAGAGGGGTAGGGTTCGGTTATGGGAGGGTGGGTTTGGGAGGGAAAGTAGTTTGAATTTGAATGGTAAGGTAGGTGGGGTTTAATGAAGGATGGATGTGAGTGGTGAAGAGAAAGATGGGATTTGATAGGTGAGGGTTTTTGGGGAAGAGGTGTTGAGGTGATTGGTGAATGGGTGAAGAAGAAGAGAGAGGGTAGTGGGGTAGGTGGGGATCCTGTGGGGTCCACAGATCCTGAGGTGTCAAGGAAAAGTCATCCCTGTACCAAGTGGTGAGCAAAAAATGCTCTCTGTGCCAATTCTGGCGTTAAACGCCGGGCTGGTGCCCCTTTCTGGTGTTTAACGCCAGCTTCTTGCCCTTTCCTGGCGTTTAACACCAGTATGATGCCCCTTTTTGACGTTAAACGCCTAGAATGGTGCCAGACTGGGCGTTAAACGCCCATTTGCTGCCCTTACTGGCGTTTAAACGCCAGCAGGTTCTTCCTCCAGGGTGTGCTATTTTTCTTTCTGTTTTTGCTTTTTCAACTGATTTTGTGACTTCTCATGATCATCAACCTACAGAAATCATAAAATAACAAAGGAAAATAGATAAAATATAACATTGGGTTGCCTCCCAACAAGCACTTCTTTAATGTCAGTAGCTTGACAGTGGGCTCTCATGGAGCCTCACAGATACTCAGAGCAATGCTGGAATCTCCCAACACCAAACTTAGAGTTTGAATGTGGGGGTTCAACACCAAACTTAGAAGTTGGTTGTGGCCTCCCAACACCAAACTTAGAGTTTGACTGTGGGGGCTCTGTTTGACTCTGTTTTGAGAGAAGCTCTTCATGCTTACTCTCCATGGTAACAAAGGGATATCCTTGAGCCTTAAACACAAAGGACTCTTCATTCACTTGAATGATCAGTTCACCTCTGTCAACATCAATCACAGCCTTTGCTGTGGCTAGGAAGGGTCTGCCAAGGATGATGGATTCATCCATGCACTTTCCAGTCTCTAGGACTATAAAATCAACAGGGATGTAATGGTCTTCAATCTTTACCAAAACATCCTCTACAAGTCCATAAGCTTGTTTTCTTGAATTGTCTGCCATCTCTAGTGAGATTCTTGCAGCTTGCACTTCAAAGATCCCTAGCTTCTCCATTATAGAGAGAGGCATGAGGTTTACACTTGACCCTAGGTCACACAGAGCCTTCTTAAAGGTCATGGTGCCTATGGTACAAGGTATTGAAAACTTCCCAAGATCTTGTCTCTTTTGAGGTAATCTCTGCCTAGACAAGTCATCCAGTTCTTTGGTGAGCAAAGGAGGTTCGTTCTCCCAAGTCTCATTACCAAATAACTTGTCATTTAGCTTCATGATTGCTCCAAGGTATTTAGCAACTTGCTCTTCAGTGACATACTCATCCTCTTTAGAGGAAGAATACTCATCAGAGCTCATGAATGGCAGAAGTAAATCCATTGGAATCTCTATGGTCTCAGTGTGAGCCTCAGATTCCCATGGTTCCTCATTAGGGAACTCATTGGAGGCTAGTGGACGTCCATTGAGGTCTTCCTCAGTGGCGCTCACTGCCTCTTCATACTCTCCAAGTTCGGCCATGTTGATAACCTTACATTCTCCTTTTGGATTCTCTTCTGTATTGCTTGGAAGAGTACTAGGAGGGAGTTCAGTAATTTTCTTGCTTAGCTGTCCCACTTGTGCCTCCAAGTTTCTAATGGAGGACCTTGTTTCAGTCATGAAACTTTGAGTGGTTTTGATTAGATCAGAGACCATGGTTGCTAAGTCAGAGTGGCTCTGCTTAGAATTCTCTATCTGTTGCTGAGAAGATGATGGAAAAGGCTTGCCATTGCTAAACCTGTTTCTTCCACCATTATTGTTGTTGAAACCTTGTTGAGGTCTCTGTTGATCCTTCCATTAGAGATTTTGATGATTTCTCCATGAAGAATTATAGGTGTTTCCATAGGGTTCTCCCATGTAATTCACCTCTTACATTGAAGGGTTCTCAGGATCATAAGCTTCTTCTCCAGATGAAGCGTCCTTAGTACTGCTTGGGGCATTTTGCATTCCAGACAGACTTTGAGAAATCAAATTGACTTGCTGTGTCAATATTTTGTTCTGAGCCAGTATGGCATTCAGAGTATCAATCTCAAGAACTCCTTTCTTCTGATTTGTCCCATTGTTCACAGGATTCCTTTCAGAAGTGTACATGAATTGGTTATTTGCAACCATTTCAATGAGCTCTTGAGCTTCTACAGGCATCTTCTTCAGTTGAAGAGATCCTTCAGCAGAGCTATCCAATGACATCTTGGATAGTTCAGAGAGACCATCATAGAAAATACCTATGATGCTCCATTCAGAAAGCATATCAGAGGGACACTTTCTGATCAATTGTTTGTATCTTTCCCAAGCTTCATAGAGGGATTCTCCTTCCTTCTGTCTGAAGGTTTGGACTTCCATTCTAAGCTTACTCAATTTTTGAGGTGGAAAGAACTTTGCCAAGAAGGCATTGACTAGCTTTTCCCAAGAGTTCAGGCTTTCTTTAGGTTGTGAGTCCAACCATATCCTAGCTCTGTCTCTTACAGCAAAAGGGAATAGCATAAGTCTGTAGACCTCAGGGTCAACCCCATTGGTCTTGATAGTGTCACAGATTTGCAAGAATTCAGCTAAAAACTGATGAGGATCTTCCAATGGAAGTCCATGGAACTTGCAATTCTGTTGCATTAGGGAAACTAATTGAGGCTTAAGCTCAAAGTTGTTTGCTCCAATGGCAGGGATAGAGATGCTTCTCCCATAGAAGTCGGGAGTAGGTGCAGTAAAGTCACCCAGCACCTTCCTTGCATTGTTGGCATTGTTGTTGTTTTCGGCTGCCATGGGTTCTTCTTCTTTGAAGATTTCTGTTGGGTCCTCTACAGAGAGTTGTGCCTTATCTTCTCTTAGCTTTCGCTTCAAGGTCCTTTCAGGTTCAGGGTCAGCCTCAACAAGAATGCTTTTGTCTTTGCTCCTGCTCATATGAAAGAGAAGAGAACAAGAAAATATGGAATCCTCTATGTCACAGTATAGAGATTCCTTGAGGTGTCAGAGGAAAAGAAAAAATAGAAGGAAGGAGTAGAGAATTCGAACTTATCAAGAAAGATGTAGTTCGAATTGTGCATTAAGGAATAGTGTTAGTCCATAAATAGAAGGATGTGAGAAGAGGGGAAGAAATTTTCGAAAACAAAGTAAAAGATTTTAAAAACATTTTGAAAAATAGTAATTGATTTTCGAAAACTAAGATTGGAAAAAAATCAAGTGATTTTTGAAAAAGATTTTGAAATTAGAAATTAAAAAGATATGATTGAAAACTATTTTGAAAAAGATGTGATTAAAAAGATATGACTGAAAAGATATAGTTTTAAAAAGATATGATTGAGAAGATATGATTGAAAAACAATTTAAAAAGATTTGATTTTAAAAATTAAAGACTTGGCTAACAAGAAAAGATATGATTCAGACATTAAACCTTTCTCAACAGAAAAGGCAACATACTTGAAATGTTGAATCAGATCATTAATTGATAGCAAGTATTTTTGAAAAAGGAAAGAAATTGATTTTGAAAAAGATTTGATTGAAAAGATTTGATTTGAAAAAGATTTGATTTTGAAAAATTTTGAATACTTGAAAAAAATTTGAATTAAAAACAGAATCTTCCCTCTTGTGCCATCCTGGCGTTAAACACCCAGAATGGTGCACATTCTGGCATTTAACGCCCAAAGCACTACCCTTTTGGGTGTTAAACGCCCAACCAGGCACCCTGGCTGGCGTTTAAACGCCAGTTTGCCTTCTTCACTGGGCGTTTTGAATGCCCAGCTTTTTCTGTGTAATTCCTCTACTGTATGTTCTGAATCTTCAATTCTCTGTATTATTGACTTGAAAAGACACAAATTAAAATTTTTTTTGGATTTTTAATAATGAGAAATAATCAAAATGCAACTAAAATCAAATAACAATGCATGCAAGACACCAAACTTAGCAGTTTGTATACTGCTGACACTAACAAAATGAGAATGCATATGAGAAACAACAAAACACTCAAGTCAAGAGAATTCAAAGATCAGAGCAAGGAAATCATCAAGAACAACTTGAAGATTAATGACGACACATGAATGAATGCAAAAAGAATAGAAACATGCAATTGACACCAAACTTAAAATGAGACACTAGACTCAACAAGAAACATGAGAATATTTTGGTTTTTATGATTTTGTAATTTTTTTGATTTTTCGAAAACTAAGTGGAAAAGAAAATAAAGGTATCAAAATTCTTAATGAGAATTCCAGGAATCATGCAATGTTAGTCTAAAGCTTTAGTCTAAAGGAATTAGACATGGCTAGCCAAGCTTCAGCAAGACATTACATTCAAGAGCTAAATTGATGAGAATCAATCAGTTTTGGTGATGATAAGAACATCACCTTGAAACACTAGAATTCATTCTTAAGCACTCTGAAGAAAAATACCTAATCTAAGCAACAAGATGAACCGTCAGTTGTCCAAACTCAACAATCCCCGGCGGATATTTTATACGCTTTTTGGGGGTAATTTCATGTAGATTTTAGTATGTTTTAATTAGTTTTTAGTAGAATATTATTAGTTTTTAGGCAAAAATCATATTTCTAGACTTTACTATGAGTTTGTGTGTTTTTCTGTGATTTCAGATATTTTCTGGCTGAAATTGAGGGAACTGAGCAAAAATCTGAGTTAGGCTGAAAAAGGACTGCTGATGCTGTTGGATTCTGACCTCCCTGCATTCGAAATGGATTTTCTGGAGCTACAGGAGGCTGATGAGCTTAGCTTTCAGGGTCTCAAATGCCTGCAGACACTGTGTGTCAAACACAAATGGTGTGTCAGCAGCTAGCAGGTTACTCAAAGGTTTTGCAATTTTCGAAAAATCCTTTATGAACCTTCTGTAGAATCCTGCATGCCCCAGAAAGCTTCTGATTGCCTTAACATTGGCAGGTGGTGGTAATTTTTCAATTACCTCTACCTTTGCCTTATCCACCTCTATTCCCCTGCTTGAAATTTTGTGCCCAAGGACAATTCCTTCAGTCACCATAAAGTGACATTTCTCCCAGTTTAAAACCAGGTTAGTCTCTTGGCACCTTTTCAGGACAAGTGCTAGGTGATTAAGACAGGAGCTGAATGAGTCTCCATATACTGAGAAGTCATCCATGAAGACTTCCAGGAATTTCTCCACCATATCAGAGAAGATGGATAACATGCATCTCTGAAAGGTTGCAGGAGCATTACACAGACCAAAAGGCATCCTCCTGTAGGCAAACACGCCAGAAGGGCAAGTAAATGCTGTTTACTCTTGGTCCTGAGGATCTACTGCAATTTGGTTGTAACCTGAATAGCCATCCAAAAAGCAGTAATAATCATGACCAGCTAGTCTTTCTAGCATTTGGTCTATGAATGGTAAAGGAAAATGATCATTTCTGGTGGCTGTATTGAGCCTTCTGTAGTCAATACACATACGCCACCCTGTGACTGTTCTTGTAGGAACCAGTTCATTTTTTTCATTATGAACCACTGTCATGCCTCCCTTTTTGGGGACAACTTGGACAGGGCTCACCCAGGGGCTATCAGAAATAGGATAAATAATCCCAGCCTCTAGTAATTTAGTGACCTCTTTCTGCACCACCTCCTTCATGGCTGGATTTAGCCTCCTCTGTGGTTGGACCACTGGTTTGGCATTATCCTCCAACAGGATCTTGTGCATGCATCTGGCTGGGTTAATGCCCTTAAGATCACTTTTGGACCACCCAAGAGCTGTCTTGTGTGTCCTTAGCACTTGAATCAGTGCTTCCTCTTCCTGTGGATTTAAAGCAGAGCTTATAATCACTGGAAAAGTGTCACCCTCTCCCAGAAATGCATACTTCAGGGATGGTGGTAGTGGTTTGAGTTCAGGTTTGGGAGGCTTATCCTCCTCCTGAGGAATTTTCGAAAATTCCTTTGTTTCCTGTGGTTCTTCTTGATCAGGTTGAGCATCCTTGAAGATGTCTTCAAGCTCTGATTCTAGGCTTTCAGTCATATTGATCTCTTCCACCAAAGAGTCAATAATGTCAGCGCCCATGCAGTTATTTGGTGTGTCTGGATGCTGCATAGCTTTTACAGCATTCAACTTGAACTCATCCTCATTGACTCTCAGGGTTACTTCCCCTTTTTGTACATCAATGAGAGTTCGTCCAGTTGCTAGGAAAGGTCTTCCTAGAATGAGAGTTGCACTTTTGTGCTCCTCCATTTCCAGTACCACAAAGTCAGTTGGAAAGGCAAATGGCCCAACCTTGACAATCATATCCTCTATTATGCCTGATGGATGTTTAATGGAGCCATCAGCAAGTTGGAGGCATATCCGGGTTGGTTTGACTTCTCCAGTCAACCCAAGCTTTCTGATAGTGGATGCAGGTATTAGATTGATGCTTGCTCCAAGATCACATAGAGCTGTCTTGGTGCAAGCACCTTCTAATGTGCATGGTATCATAAAGCTTCCTGGATCTTGAAGCTTTTCTGGTAAGCTTTTCAGAATGACTGCACTGCATTCTTCAGTGAGAAATACTTTTTCAGTTTCTCTCCAATCCTTCTTATGACTTAAGATCTCTTTCATGAACTTAGCATAAGAAGGTATTTGCTCAAGTGCCTCTGCAAACGGAATCTTTTTTTCAAGAGTCCTTAGATAATCTGCAAAGCGGGCAAATTGCTTATCCTGCTCCGCTTGGCGGAGTTTCTGAGGATAAGGCATCTTGGCTTTATATTCTTCAACCTTAGTTGCTGCAGGCTTATTCCTTACAGAAGTGGTTGAAGAATCCTTTTTAGAGGGATTACTGTCAGCACTCTCAGGTGTCTGATCCTCCCTTGGCGTCTGAACGCCAGGATTGGGTGGAAAATGGGCGTTAAACGCCAACTTTTCCCCCTTTTCTGGCGTTTGAACGCCAGAACTGGGCAGGGAATGGGCGTTTAACGCCAGCTTTCCCTCCTTTTCTGGCGTTTGAACGCCAATAACATTCCTCTCTGGGCCCTTACTGCCCTCAGAGGGATTTTGAACAGTGGTTTGGTTATCCTCTGTCAATTGCTCCTTATTTGACTTTTTGCTCTTTTTAGTGGTGTTGTTCAATGTCTTCCCACTCCTCAGTTGGACTGCTTGACATTCTCCTGTTATCTGTTTAGATATTTGCTGTTTTGCTTGATTCAACTGCAGTTCTATGTTCTTGTTAGCAACTTTAGTTTCATGTAGCATCTCTTTAAATTCTGCTAACTGTTCTGTCATCAGGAGTAATTGTTGATTAAGCTCAATCATCTGTTCTTGAGGATTAGGATCAGTGACTACTGCCATGACTTCCTCTTTTGGAGAGAACTCATTGCTAGAGTACAAATATTGGTTTCTAGCAACAGTGTCTATAAGCTCTTGAGCCTCATCAATTGTCTTTCTCATGTGTATAGATCCACCAGCTGAGTGGTCTAAAGACATCTGAGCTTTTTCTGTAAGCCCATAGTAGAAGATGTCCAACTGTACCCACTCTGAAAACATTTCAGAGGGGCATTTTCTTAGCATACCTCTATACCTCTCCCAGGCATTGTAAAGGGATTCATTATCCTCTTGTTTAAAGCCTTGGATGTCCAGCCTTAGCTGTGTCATCCTCTTTGGAGGGTAAAAGTGATTCAGGAATTTGTCTGATAACTGTTTCCATGTCTTTATGCTTGCTGTAGGTTGGTTATTCAACCACCTCTTAGCTTGATCTTTTACAGCAAATGGAAACAGTAATAGTCTGTAGACATCATGATCCACCTCTTTATCATGTACTGTGTCAGCAATTTGTAAGAACTGTGCCAGAAACTCAGTAGGCTCTTCCTGAGGAAGACCGAAATACTGGCAATTTTGCTGCACTATGATAATAAGTTGAGGGTTTAGCTCAAAGCTGCTTGCCTTGATGGGAGGTGTACAGATGCTACTCCCATATGCAGCTGTAATGGGGTTAGCATATGACCCCAGAGTCCTTCTGGACTGATCAATCCCACTTAGGTCCATGATGGATAAAGGGAATGATATGGATTGCAAGTAGATAAATTTTTTTTTTCTTTTGAATTAACCGAAAAAAAATAAAATAAAATAAAACAAAAGGAAAATAAAATAAAAATTCGAAAATTAAAAGAAAATAAGATCACAGCAAATTGAAAACTGAATCAATTAGTTAATTAAAAAGATTTTGAGATTAGCAATTAGAAAGATATGATTGAGAATTATTTTGAAAAAGATATGATTGAGAAGATATGATTGCAAATAAAAATGATTGAAAAGATATGATTTTGAAAATTTTTGACTAATTTAATGCAAAATTTCGAAAATTATGAGTAAAACAAGGAAAGGATATTTTTTTATTTTTAAATTTTAATGAGGAAAGAGAAAAACAACAGAACGACACTAAACTTAGAAATTTTAGATCAAAACAAAGAGAACAAACAAGAAAACTTTGAATGTCAAGATGAACACCAAGAACACTTTGAAGATCAAGATGAACACCAAGAACAAATTTTTGAAAAATTTTTAAGTGAATAAAAGCACAAAAGACACCAAACTTAAAATTTTTTGAAAATCAAACACAAATTTTTCGAAAACTTAAAGGACAACACAAAGAAGACACCAAACTTAAAATATAAAACTAAACTCAAATAAAAGACTCTAAACCAACAAAAATAAAACAGTCCTAATCTAAGCAACAAGATAAACCGTCAGTTGTCCAAACTCGAACAATCCCCGGCAACAGCGCCAAAAACTTGGTGCACGAAATTGCAATCACACTTTTGCAATCCCGCACAACTAACCAGCAAGTGCACTGGGTCGTCCAAGTAATACCTTACGTGAGTAAGGGTCGATCCCACGGAGATTGTCGGCTTGAAGCAAGCTATGGTTATCTTGTAAATCTTAGTCAGGATATCAGAAATTTTCAGGATTTATTGTGAAAAGCAAAAGAACATGAAATAAGTACTTGTTTTGCAGTAATGGAGAATAGGTTGAGGCTTTGGAGATGCTCCATCTTCTGAATCTCTGCTTTCCTACTGTCTTCTTCATCAAACACGCAAGGCTCCTTCCATGGCAAGCTGTATGCAAGGGTTTCACCGTTGTCAGTGGCTACCTCCCATCCTCTCAGTGGAAATGTTCAACGCACCCTGTCACGGCACGGCTATCCATCTGTCGGTTCTCAATCAGGCCGGAATAGAATCCAGTGATTCTTTTGCGTCTGTCACTAACGCCCCGCCTTCAGGAGTTTGAAGCTCGTCACAGTCATTCAATCATTGAATCCTACTCAGAATACCACAGACAAGGTTTAGGCCTTCCGGATTCTCTTGAATGCCGCCATCAGTTCTAGCTTATACCACGAAGATTCTGATTAAAGAATCCAAGAGATATCTACTTAATCTAAGGTAGAACGGAGGTGGTTGTCAGGCACACGTTCATAGTTGAGAATGATGATGAGTGTCACAGATCATCACATTCATCCGGTTTAAGAACAAGTAATATCTTAGAATGGAAGCAAGCATGATTGAATAAGAAACAGTAGTAATTGCATTAATCCATCAAGACACAGTAGAGCTCCTCACCCCCAACCATGGGGTTTAGAGACTCATGCCATGGAAGGTACACAAAGAAACGTGTAAAGTGTCATGAGGTACAGATACAATGTCAAAAGATCCTATTAATAGTGAACTAGTAACCTAAGGTTTACAGAAATGAGTAAATGACAGAAAAATCCACTTCCGGGCCCACTTGGTGTGTGCTTGGGCTGAGCATTGAAGCTTTCATGTGTAGAGACCTTTTCTGGAGTTAAACGCCAGCTTTCATGCCAGTTTGGGCGTTTAACTCCAATTTTTATGCCAGTTCCAGCGTTAAACGCTGGGATATCTGAAGCTGATTTGCAACGCCGGTTTGGGCCATCAAATCTCGGGCAAAGTATAGACTATTATACATTGCTGGAAAGCCCAGGATGTCTACTTTCCAACGCCGTTGAGAGCGCGCCAATTGGGCTTCTGTAGCTCCAGAAAATCCACTTCGAGTACAGGGAGGTCAGAATCTAACAGCATCTGCAGTCCTTTTCAGCCTCTGAATCAGATTTTTGCTCAGATCCCTCAATTTCAGCCAGAAAATACCTGAAATCACAGAAAAACACACAAACCCATAGTAAAGTCCAGAAAAGTGAATTTTAACTAAAAACTAATAAAAATATACTAAAAACTAACTAAATCATACTAAAAACATACTAAAAACAATGCCAAAAAGCGTATAAATTATCCGCTCATCAGAGGCCAATTGGCGCGCTTTCAATGGCGTTGAAAAGTAGACATCCAGGGCTTTCCAGCAATATATAATAGTTCATACTTTGCACGAAGATATACGACGTAAACTGGCGTTCAACGCCAGTATCATACTGCTGTCTGGCGTCCAGCGCCAGAAACAGGTTACAAGCTGGAGTTCAATGCCAGAAACATGTTACAACCTGGTGTTGAACGCCCAAAACAGCCCCAGGCACGTGAGAAGCTTAAGTCTCAGCCCCAGCACACACCAAGTGGGCCCCAGAAGTGGATTTCTGCACTATCTATCATAGTTTACTCATTTTCTGTAAACCTAGGTTACTAGTTTACTATTTAAACAACTTTTAGAGATTTACTTTGCACCTCATGACATTTTAGATCTGAAATTTGTACCTTTTGGAAGCATGAGTCTCTAAACTCCATTGTTGGGGGTGAGGAGCTCTGCAGCGTCTCGATGAATTAATACAATTACCTTTGTTTTCCATTTAAACACGCTTGTTCCTATCTAAGATGTTCATTCGCGCTTAAACATGAAGAAGGTGATGATCCGTGACACTCATCACCTTCCTCAGATCCATGAACGTGTGCCTGACAACCACCTCCATTCTACATCAGACTGAATGAGCTTCTCTTAGATTTCTTAATCAGAATCTTCGTGGTATAAGCTAGAATTGATGACGGCCACTCTTGAGGATCCGAAAGGTCTAAACCTTGTCTGTGGTATTCCGAGTAGGATTCAAGGATTGAATGGCTGTGACGAGCTTCAAACTCGCGATTGCTGGGCGTGATGACAAACGCAAAAGGATCAATGGATCCTATTCCAACATGATCGAGAACCAACAGCTGATTAGCCGTGCTATGACAGAGCATCTGGACCATTTTCACTGAGAGGATGGGAGGTAGCCACTGACAATGGTGACAACCTACATACAGCTTGCCATGGAAGGAGCCTTGCGTGTGGAAAAGGATTTCAAGGAAGAGTTGAAGTTCAGAGGACAAAGCATCTCCAAAACCCAACATGTTCTTCATTAATAAAGTAACAATTACTTATTCCAAACACTTTTACTTCTTACAATTAAATCCAAATAACCTTATTGGCATCCTGACTAAGATTAATAAGATAAACATAGCTTGCTTCAAACCAATAATCTCTGTGGGATCGACCCTTACTCACGTAAGGTATTACTTGGACGACCCAGTGCACTTGCTGGTTAGTTGTGCGGATTGCAAAAGTGTGATTGCAATTTCGTGCACCAGGCGCCAAAAACATGGTGCACAAAATTGTGATCACTACTTTTCACAACTCAAATAATCCCCGGTAATGAATCCAAAAACTTGGTGCTCAATACCATGGTATAAACATAATTTCACAACTTCGCATAACTAACCAGCAAGTGCACTGGGTCGTCCAAGTAATAAACCTTACGCGAGTAAGGGTCGATCCCACGGAGATTGTTGGCATGAAGCAAGCTATGGTCACCTTGTAAATCTTAGTCTGGCACATTCAAATGGTTATGGATGATATATGAATAAAGCCTAAAGATAGAGATACTTATGTAATTCATTGGTGAGAACTTCAGATAAGCGAATGGAGATGCTTTGACCCTTCCGTCTCTCTGCTTTCCTACTGTCTTCATCCAATCCTTCTTACTCCTTTCCATGGCAAGCTGTATGTTGGGCATCACGGTTGTCAGTGGCTACAGTCCCATCCTCTCAGTGAAAATGTTCAACGCACCCTGTCACGGCACGACTAATCATCTGTCGGTTCTCAATTAGGTTGGAGTAGAATCCATTGATTCTTTTGCGTCTGTCACTAACGCCCAGCCTTCAGGAGTTTGAAGCTCGTCACAGTCATTCAATCATTGAATCCTACTCAGAATACCATAGACAAGGTTTAGACCTTCCGGATTCTCTTGAATGCCGCCATCAATTCTAGCTTATACCACGAAGATTCCGATTAAGAAATCCAAGAGATAAACATTCAAGCCTTGTTTGCTTGTAGAACGGGAGTGGTTGTCAGGCACGCGTTCATAAGTGAGAATAATGATGAGCGTCACATAATCATCACATTCATCAAGTTCTTGAGTGCGAATGAATATCTTGGAATAAGAACAAGCTGAATTGAATAGAAGAACAATAGTAATTGCATTAATACTCGAGGTACAGCAGAGCTCCACACCTTAATCTATGGTGTGTAGAAACTCCACTGTTGAAAATACATAAGAACAAGGTTTAGGCATGGCCGTGAGGCCAGCCCCCAATGATCTAAGAACTAGACGTCCAAAGATGATCCTAAGATCGAAAATGATCAAAAGATTCAAAGATCTCAAGATGAAAATACAATAGCCAAAGGTCCTATTTGTAGAGAACTAGTAGCCTAGGGTTTACAGAGATGAGTAAATGACATAAAAATCCACTTTCGGGCCCACTTGGTGTGTGCTTGGGCTGAGCATTGAAGCATTTTCGTGTAGAGAATTTTCTTGGAGTTAAACGCCAGCTTTTATGCCAGTTTGGGCGTTTAACTCCCATTCTTGTGCCAGTTCCGGCGTTTAAAGCCGGGCAGTTTTGAGCTGATTTAGAACGCCGGTTTGGGCTATCAAATCTCGGGCAAAGTATGGACTATTATACATTTCTGGAAAGCCCAGGATATTTACTTTCCAACGCCGGTTAGAGCGCGCCAATTGGGTTTCTGTAGCTCCAGAAAATCCACTTCGAGTGCAGGGAGGTCAAAATCCAACAGCATCTGCAGTCCTTTTTAGTCTCTGAATCAGATTTTTGCTCAGGTCCCTCAATTTCAGTCAGAAAATACCTGAAATCACAGAAAAACACACAAACTCGTAGTAAAGTCCAGAAAAGTGAATTTTAACTAAAAACTAAAAAAAATATAATAAAACCTAACTAAAACATACTAAAAACATACTAAAAACAATGCCAAAAAGCGTATAAATTATCCGCTCATCAAGGAGCCTCTTTATTTTGATCATGAAATTGAACAAACTCTCCACCAAATTAGGAATAGCAAGCCAAAGAACCAAAGAGAGGGAATTGAATTAGTTGAAGAGGTTAAAGAATTAAAGAAGCTGCGAAAGAACTAGAGCACAATATTGCAGAGAATCACAATTCCAATAATGCTCAGCATGCTAGGAAAACATTAGGATCATATACAACTTCCAACCCTGGAAATTGTGGGAGCAGCATCCTTACATCCAATGTTAATGCCAATAACTTTAAATTAAAGCCAGAATTGATTTCATTGGTGTAACAATACTATCTTTGAAAAACGTCCTCATGAGGACCCTAATCAACACATTTCGAGCTTCTTTCAAATATATGATACTGTGAAGTCCAATGGTATCCCTGTTGAGGCTTATAGATTGATGCTATTTCCATTCTCTGTGAGAGATAGTGATAGGCAATGGCTTGAGACTCAATTCAAGGAGAGCATTGCCACATGGGATAATTTGGTTAGCAAATTGTTGACAATATTTTTTTCTCCACAAAGATTGACAAAGTTGAGGACAAACATTCAAACATTCAAGCAACAAGAAGGAGAGTCACTCTATGAAGTATGGAAAAAATATAAAGAAATATTGAGAAAATGCTCCCCCGACATGTTTGTTGATTGGGTGCAACTCAAGATTTTCTATGATGGCATCACTCCTACTTCAAAGAATTCTTTGGATAATTCAGTTGGAGGTTCATTGCATATGAAGAAGACCACTGAAGAAGCTTTAGAGCTTATTGAGATTGTTGTAAACAATCATCATTTGTTTTCTTTAGAAAGGAATAATGTGAAGAGAGGAGTCATAGAGCTGGATACTTTGGATACTCATGTTGCACAAAACAAGATCATGTCTCAACAATTCATGACACTCACTAAGCAAATGGGAGGCATGAAAGTCTCTACAGTTAGTACACAAAGCCCTTCTTATGACATGAGTAGATGGATTTCTTATGGTGAAAGCTGTAAACCATTCAATCTTCACCAACCTTCTGTGTAGCAAGTAAACTTCATGGGCAATTCATCTAGGCTACAACAAAATGACCCTTTCTCAAAGACATATAATCCTAGATGGAGGAATCGTCCTAATTTTAGGTGGAACAATCAACAAGGCCAACGATAGAGGAGCAATAATTTCAACAACAACAATTTCAATAATTAGTCTCACAACCAAAACCACTTCCAAAACACTCAAAACAATTTTCACAACCCTCAAAATAACTTCAACACGCCCCCAATAGCCCCACAAAACCCTTCAAAACCTTCGTCCCTTGAGCTTGCATTAGAACAACACTCCTACACCACAACTTTACAATTTTCAATATAACATCCTACCACACAGAGCTTTACGCTTAAGTTCGTAAATTAGAGGTGGTAGAGTATTACAACATCTAATAGTAAAATATGCATACGCACACACACACATTTAAACACGCTTGTTCCTATCTAAGATGTTCATTCGCGCTTAAACATGAAGAAGGTGATGATCCGTGACACTCATCACCTTCCTCAGATCCATGAACGTGTGCCTGACAACCACCTCCGTTCTACATCAGACTGAATGAGCTTCTCTTAGATTCCTTAATCAGAATCTTCGTGGTATAAGCTAGAATTGATGGCGGCCACTCTTGAGGATCCGAAAGGTCTAAACCTTGTCTGTGGTATTCCGAGTAGGATTCAAGGATTGAATGGCTGTGACGAGCTTCAAACTCGCGATTGCTGGGCGTGATGACAAACGCAAAAGGATCAATGGATCCTATTCCAACATGATCGAGAACCAACAGCTGATTAGCCGTGCTGTGACAGAGCATCTGGACCATTTTCACTGAGAGGATGGGAGGTAGCCACTGACAATGGTGACACCCTACATACAGCTTGCCATGGAAGGAGCCTTGCGTGTGGAAAAGGATTTCAAGGAAGGGTTGAAGTTCAGAGGACAAAGCATCTCCAAAACCCCAACATGTTCTTCATTAATAAAGTAACAATTACTTATTCCAAACACTTTTACTTCTTACAATTAAATCCAAATAACCTTATTGGCATCCTGACTAAGATTAATAAGATAAACATAGCTTGCTTCAAACCAATAATCTCTGTGGGATCGACCCTTACTCACGTAAGGTATTACTTGGACGACCCAGGGCACTTGGTGGTTAGTTGTGCGGATTGCAAAAGTGTGATTGCAATTTCGTGCACCAAGTTTTTGGCGCCGTTGCCGGGGATTATTCGAGTTTGAACAACTAAAGGTTTATTTTATTTCTTAGATTAGGAATAATTTATTTTTGTTGCTATAGAGTCATTAAATTCTGATAGGATAATTTCTTTTCAAAAAATTTTTTTCAAAAATATTATTTTTCTTTATCAATTTTTAATTTTTTTTCGTGAGTTTAGTGTCTTGTTCAAAGTTTGGTGTTAATTTCATATTTTATATTTTTCTTTAAATTTTCGAATTTGTGTTCCTTGTTCTTCATTGATCTTCAAGTTGTTCTTGTTTATTTTTCTTGTTTGATCTTGAGTTTTTCTTGTTTTGTGTCTTTTCTTATTTTTCTTGTGCTTTTTCAAAACATTAACTTTCAAAAATTATACTTTTATCCATAAAAATAATACATCTTTAAAATACGTTACATTTTTAGCTCAGTTGGTTATAGCGTTGGCTTATGTTCTTGGCAATTGGGCATCTTCTTCTTTAAAATCTTTTTCAAAAATAATTTTTCTTTGATTGAATCTTGTGCCAAACTTTAAGTTTGGTGTTTTCTTGTTAATCTTTCTGTAATTTTCGAAAATTTTATTGAAGTTTTCTAAAAATTTTAAGTTTGGTGTTCTTTCTTTTGTTCTTGTGTTCTTGTGAATCTTCAAAGTGTTCTTGAGTCTTCCTTGTGTTTTGATCTTAAAATTTTTAAGTTTGGTGTTCCTTGGTGTTTTCCCTCCAAAATTTTCGAAAATAAGGAGCATTAGATCTAAAAATTTTAAGTCTTGTGTCTTTTGTGTGTTTTTCTCTTTCATCATAAAATTCAAAATTCAAAAAAATATCTTTTCTAACTAATTTTGAACTATTTTTTTTGAAATTTTTTTATAGAAATTCAGATTTCAATTTTAAAATTTTTCAATTCTTATCTTTTTAAGTTTAAAAAAAAATTTATCTTTTTCAAAAATATCCTAACCACTTTCTCTCTCCTCACTTTTTCAAAAATCTTCATAAAATATTTTCAAATTCTTATTAAATTTTTTTATTTTAATTTTCTTATTTTATCTTATTTTTATTTTGGTTTTTATTTTATTTTGAATTTTTTTTAAAACTAAAAATTTAAATCCACATTACCCCTTTACTCCAACATGGACATAAGCGGAAATGAATAGTCCAGAAGGACTCTGGGGTCATATGCTAACCCCACTACTGCTTCATATGGGAGTAGTATATGTATACCCTCCATTGGAGTTAGTAGTTTTGAGTTGAATCCTCAACTCATTATCATGGTGCAGCAAAATTGCCAGTATTCCGGTCTTCCACAGGAAGAACCTACAGAGTTTCTGGCACAATTTTTACAAATTGCTGACACAGTACATGATAAAGAAGTAGATCAGAATATCTACAGACTATTACTGTTTCCATTCGCTGTAAAAGATCAAGCTAAGAGGTGGTTGAATAACCAACCTAAGAACAGCATAAGGACATGGAAACAGCTGTCAGAAAAATTCCTGAATCAATATTTTCCTCCAAAACGGATGACACAGTTGAGGCTAAGCATCCAAGACTTCAAACAAGGAGATAATGAATCCCTTTATGATGCCTGGGAGAGATACAGAGAGATGCTAAGAAAATGCCCCTCTGAAATGTTTTCATAGTGGGTGCAATTAGACATCTTCTACTATGGGCTTACAAAAAAAGCTCAGATTTCTCTAGATCACTCAGCTGGTGGATCTATACATATGAGAAAAACAATTGAAGAAGCTCAAGAGCTTATTGATACAGTTGCCAGAAATCATCATCTGTACCTAAGCAGTGAATCTTCCATGAAAGAAGAAGCTAAAACAGTAACTGCTGAACCCAGTCCTGTAGATCAGGCTAATGAATTCAATCAGCAGCTGGATTTTCTAACTCAGCAGCTAGCCAAATTCAAGGAAATACTACAAGAAACAAGAATGGCTAACAGGAATATGAAAGTACAGTTAAAGAAAATAGAAAAGCAACTGTCAAAACAAATAACAGAAGAATGCCAAGCAGTTCAATTAAGAAGTGGGAAAACATTAAATACCTCACTTCAAAGCAGCAGAAAGCCAAGAAATGAACAAATGGCTACTCAAAATCCCTCTGAGGACAATCAGAGCCCAGAGAGGAATAATGCTGGCGCTGAACGCCCAAACCATGCTCATTCCTGGCGTTCAACGCCAGAAACAAGCAAGGATTTGGCGTTGAATGCCCAAAGGGAGCACAGTTCTGGTGTTCAGACGCCAGCAACGGATAAGGAGTTGGCGTCTAATGCCACTCCAACTTCCACCCCTGGCATTCAAACGCCAGTGGGGGATCAGTCACATACAAGTGCTGATAACAACCCTTCTAAAAAGGCTTCCCAACCCACTTCTGTAGGTAATAAACCTGCAGCAACTAAGGTTGAGGAATACAAAGCCAAAATGCCTTATCCTCAAAAACTCCGCTAAGCGGAACAGGATAAGCAATTTGTCCGCTTCGCAGACTATCTCAGGACTCTTGAAATAAAGATTCCGTTTGCAGAAGCACTTGAGCAAGTACCCTCTTATGCTAAGTTCATGAAAGAGATCTTAAGTCATAAGAAGGATTGGAGGGAAACTGAAAAAGTTTACCTCACTGAAGAATGCAGTGCAGTCATTCTGAAAAGCTTACCTGAGAAGCTTAAAGATCCCGGGAGCTTTATGATACCATGCACATTAGAGGGTAATTATACCAAGCAAGCTCTATGTGATCTTGGGGCAAGTATCAATCTAATACCTGCATCTATTATCACAAAGCTCGGTTTGACTGAAGAAGTCAAACCAACCCGAATATGTCTTCAACTTGCTGATGGCTCCAGTAAATACCCATCAGGCGTGATTGAAGACATGATTGTCAAGGTTGGGCCATTTGCCTTTCCTACTGACTTTGTGGTGCTGGAAATGGAGGAGCACAAGAGTGCAACTCTCATTCTAGGAAGACCTTTCCTAGCAACTGGTCGAACCCTCATTGACGTCCAAAAAGGGGAAGTAACCCTGAGAGTCAATGAGGAGGAGTTCAAGTTGAATGTTGTCAAAGCCATGCAACATCCAGACACCCCAAATGACTGCATGAGTGTTGATATCATTGACTCTCTGGTAAGAGAGGTCAATATGGCTGAGAGTCTCGAATCAGAGCTGGAGGACATCTTTAAATATGTTCAGCCTAATTTGGAGGAATCAGAGAGAATAATAGAACCTCTGAAAATCCCTCAGGAAGAGGAGAAACCTCCCAAACCCGAGCTCAAACCATTACCACCATCCCTGAAATATGCATTTCTGGGAGAAGGTGATACCTTTCCTGTAATCATAAGCTCTACCTTAGAGCCACAGGAAGAGGAAGCACTAATTCAAGTGCTAAGGACACACAAGACAGCTCTTGGGTGGTCCATCAGTGATCTTAAGGGCATTAGCCCAGCCAGATGCATGCACAAGATCCTATTGGAGGGTGACGCCAAGCCAGTGGTCCAACCACAAAGGCGGCTGAATCCAGCCATGAAGGAAGTGGTGCAGAAGGAGGTCACTAAATTACTAGAGGTTGGGATTATTTATCCTATTTCTGACAGCCCCTGGGTAAGCCCTGTCCAAGTCGTTCCTAAGAAGGGAGGCATGACAGTGGTTCATAATGAAAAAAATGAACTGGTTCCTACAAGAACAGTTACAGGGTGGCGTATGTGTATTGATTATAGAAGGCTCAATACAGCCACCAGAAAGGATCATTTTCCTTTACCATTCATAGACCAGATGCTAGAAAGACTAGCAAGTCATGAATACTACTGCTTCCTGGATGGATATTCAGGCTATAATCAAATTGCAGTAGATCCCCAGGATCAAGAGAAAATGGCATTCACATGTCCATCCGGAGTATTTGCATACAGAAGGATGCCATTTGGCCTGTGCAATGCACCTGCAACCTTTCAGAGGTGCATGCTCTCAATTTTCTCTGATATGGTGGAAAAATTTTTGGAAGTCTTCATGGATGACTTTTCAGTATTTGGAGACTCATTCAGCTCCTGTCTTGACCATCTAGCACTTGTTCTAAAGAGATGCCAAGAGACTAACCTGGTTTTAAACTGGGAAAAGTGTCACTTTATGGTGACTGAAGGAATTGTCCTTGGGCACAAAATTTCGAACAAGGGAATAGAGGTGGATCAAGCTAAGGTAGAGGTAATTAAAAAATTACCACCACCTGCCAATGTTAAGGCAATCAGAAGCTTTCTGGGGCATGCAAGATTCTATAGGAGGTTTATAAAGGATTTTTCAAAAATCGCCAAACCTCTGAGCAACCTGCTAGCTGCTGACACGCCATTTGTCTTTGATAAGGAGTGTCTGCAGGCATTTGAGACTCTGAAAGCTAAATTGGTCACAGCACCAATCATCTCTGCACCAAACTGGACATTACCATTTGAACTAATGTGTGATGCCAGTGACCATGCCATTGGTGCAGTGTTGGGACAAAGGCATGACAAGCTTCTGCACGTCATTTACTATGCCAGTCGTGTTCTAAATGATGCACAGAAGAACTACACAACCACAGAAAAAGAGTTACTTGCAGTGGTTTACGCCATTGACAAGTTTAGATCCTATTTAGTAGGATCAAAAGTGATTGTGTACACTGACCATGCTGCTCTTAGGTATCTACTCACAAAGCAGGATTCAAAACCCAGACTCATAAGATGGGTGTTGCTTCTGCAAGAGTTTGATATAGAAATAAGAGACAGAAAAGGGACAGAGAATCAGGTAGCAGACCACCTGTCACGAATAGAACCAGTAGAAGGGGCGTCCCTCCCTCTTACTGAAATCTCTGAAAACTTTCCAGATGAGCAACTCTTCACCATCCAGGAAGTGCCATGGTTTGCAGACATTGCAGACATTGTTAATGGACAGAGAGTTAAACACTATCTTGAAAGCAATTTTGAGCAAGAATGCTCAAAACTGAGACTTGATTAGAGCTCAGTAATAGTCCAGCTAAAGACAATAAAGAAGCGCTTGCTGGGAGGCAACCCAGCCATTTACAAAATTTAATTTCTTTTGTTTTTGTTAATTTTTACAAGAATGTGTCAAAGTATCTTCAAAAGGTAAAATAGCAATTGCTTGAATTCACAGAGTTATATGGGAATTTGGAAGCTCACTGGCGTGAAAAAGCTAGTAAGAAACGTTTTGGGCGTTGAACGCCCAAAAAAAGCATCCACTGGGCGTTCAACGCCAGTAAGGATAGCCATCTGCGCGTTGAACGCCAGAAAGGAGCATCTTCTGGGCGTTGAACGCCAGAAAGAAGCTCCTTCTGGGCGTTTAACGCCAAAATTACAGCGTCCTGGGCGTTCAGAAAAACGCCCAGTGACAAAGGACTTCCTGGCGTTTAACGCCAGAAAGAAGCAACAGCTGGGCGTTGAACGCCCAGGAGAAGCAGCAACTGGGCGTTAAACGCCCAAAACATGCAACATTTGGGCGTTTAACACCAGGATGGTGGAGAGGAGGTAAAATTCAGTTTTCTTCACAAATTTTCTAATTTTTTTTATGTTTCAATTCATGATTTCTTGCATAAACAAGTTTCAAAATCTCATCCTTCAAGTCTAAAAATTTTAATCCTAAACATATTTCTTGATTTTTCTTTAATTTCTTTTCAAATCTTTTTCAAAACTCATCTATCTTTTTGAATTCTTTTTCAAATCTTTTTAATTTCTTCTCATATCTTTTTCAACTCATCTTATCTTTTTTTCGAAACTGCCTCTCCTTCTATTCCTCTCCTTTCCTTTCTTTTGCTTGAGGACAAGCAAACCTCTAAGTTTGGTGTGATTTGCCATGATCACTAAGCTAAAACTCATTAAGATCATGGCACCTAAGGGAACAGGAAGAGCAAGGATGTGAACTTAAGGGAGCTGAAGCGTCAGAAATTAATTCTTGAAGGCACCCCACAGACTAGAGAAACATCCACTTCCCAAAATACAGGTTGTTAAGTTCTAATTCTAGCTTTAACTCTGTGATAGTATTATTATAGAATTCTACCTTAGAAGTTATATAGGAGTAGTAGTAATTAGCATATCTATTTTGATTTTATTTTCAATTAAGTTATAATTTATTTTTCTCATCATCATTAGACATGAATAAAATAATAGATTTTTAGAATAAAGGAGTAATTTATTCGAGTTCTTTATAATAAAAATTATAATTAAGTATATGTGGTGGCAATACTTTTTGTTCTCTGAATGAATGATTGAACAATGCATATTTTATCCTGAATTTGACGAATGTTGGCTCCTAAAAGAATGAGGAGCACGAAAAATATTATTGATGATCTGAAAAATCATGAATTTGATTCTTGAAGCAAAAAAAAAAAAAAAAATTACAAGGAATCATTGGATCAAGAAAAGGAATAAAAGCCAACAGCCCTTAAAACCAATAGGCAACGGTGAAAAGGATCCAAGGCTTTGAGCATCAGTGGATAGGAGGGCCCAAGGAAGTAGTTCCAGGCCTAAGCGGCTAAATCAAGCTGTCCCTAACCATGTGCTTGTGGCATGCAGGTCCAAGTGAAAAGCTTGAGACTGAGTGGTTAAAGTCGTGATCCAAAGCAAAAAGAGTGTGCTTAAGAGCTCTGGACACCTCTAACTGGGGACTTTAGCAAAGCTGAGTCACAATCTGAAAAGGTTCACCCAGTCATGTGTCTGTGGCATTTATGTATCCGGTGGTAATACTGGAAAACAAAGTGCTTAGGGCCACGACCAAGACTCATAAAATAACTGTGTTCAAGAATCAACATACTACACTAGGAGAATCAATAATACTATCTGAATTCTGAGTTCCTATGGATGCCAATCATTCTGAATTTCAAAGGATAAAGGGAGATGCCAAAACTGTTCAGAAACAAAAAGCTACAAGCCCCGCTCATCTAATAAGAATCTGAGCTCCATTTGAAACTCTTAGATATTATTACTTCTTAATTTCTTTTCATCCTATTTTATTTATCTAGTTGCTTGAGGACAAGCAACAGTTTAAGTTTGGTGTTGTGATGAGCGGATATTTTATACGCTTTTTGGGGGTAATTTCATGTAGATTTTAGTATGTTTTAATTAGTTTTTAGTAGAATATTATTAGTTTTTAGGCAAAAATAATATTTCTGGACTTTACTATGAGTTTGTGTGTTTTTCTGTGATTTCAGATATTTTCTGGCTGAAATTGAGGGAACTGAGCAAAAATTTGAGTTAGGCTGAAAAAGGACTGCTGATGCTGTTGGATTCTGACCTCCCTGCACTCGAAATAAATTTTCTGGAGCTACAGGAAGCCAATTGGCGCGGTCTCAACGGCGTTGGAAAGTAGACATCCAGGGCTTTCCAGCAATATATAATAGTCTATACTTTGCACGAAGATAGATGACGTAAACTGGCGTTCAACGCCAGTATCATGTTGCTGTCTGGCGTCCAGCGCCAGAAACAGGTTACAAGCTGGAGTTCAACGCCAGAAACAGGTTACAACCTGGCGTTGAACGCCCAAAACAGCCCCAGGCACGTGAGAAGCTTAAGTCTCAGCCCCAGCACATACCAAGTGGGCCCCAGAAGTGGATTTTTGCACTATATATAATAGTTTACTCATTTTCTGTAAACCTAGGTTACTAGTTTACTATTTAAACAACTTTTAGAGATTTACTTTGCACCTCATGACATTTTAGATCTGAAATTTGTACCTTTTGGCAGCATGAGTCTCTAAACTCCATTGTTGGGGGTGAGGAGCTCTGCAGCGTCTCGATGAATTAATACAATTACCTTTGTTTTCCATTTAAACACGCTTGTTCCTATCTAAGATGTTCATTCACGCTTAAACATGAAGAAGGTGATGATCCGTGACACTCATCACCTTCCTCAGATCCATGAACGTGTGCCTGACAACCACCTCCGTTCTACATCAGACTGAATGAGCTTCTCTTAGATTCCTTAATCAGAATCTTCGTGGTATAAGCTAGAATTGATGGCGGCCACTCTTGAGGATCCGGAAGGTCTAAACCTTGTCTGTGGTATTCCGAGTAGGATTCAAGGATTGAATGGCTGTGACGAGCTTCAAACTCGCGATTGCTGGGCGTGATGACAAACGCAAAAGGATCAATGGATCCTATTCCAACATGATCGAGAACCAACAGCTGATTAGCCGTGCTGTGACAGAGCATCTGGACCATTTTCACTGAGAGGATGGGAGGTAGCCACTGACAATGGTGACACCCTACATACAGCTTGCCATGGAAGGAGCCTTGCGTGTGGAAAAGGATTTCAAGGAAGAGTTGAAGTTCAGAGGACAAAGCATCTCCAAAACCCCAACAAGTTCTTCATTAACAAAGTAACAATTACTTATTCCAAACACTTTTACTTCTTACAATTAAATCCAAATAACCTTATTGGCATCCTGACTAAGATTAATAAGATAAACATAGCTTGCTTCAAACCAATCATCTCTGTGGGATCGACCCTTACTCACGTAAGGTATTACTTGGACGACCCAGTGCACTTGCTGGTTAGTTGTGCGGATTGCAAAAGGTGATTGCAATTTCGTGCACCAGGCGCCAAAAACTTGGTGCACGAAATTGTGATCACTACTTTTCACAACTCAAATAATCCCCGGTAATGAATCCAAAAACTTGGTGCTCAATACCATGGTATAAACATAATTTCACAACTTCACACAACAAACCAGCAAGTGCACTGGGTCGTCCAAGTAATAAACCTTACGCGAGTAAGGGTCGATCCCACGGAGATTGTTGGTATGAAGCAAGCTATGGTCACCTTGTAAATCTTAGTCAGGCACATTCAAATGGTTATAGATGATATATGAATAAAGCATAAAGATAGAGATACTTATGTAATTCATTAGTGAGAACTTCAGATAAGCGAATGGAGATGCTTTGTCCCTTCCGTTTCTCTGCTTTCCTACTGTCTTCATCCAATCCTTCTTACTCCTTTCCATGGCAAGCTGTATGTTGGGCATCACCGTTGTCAGTGGCTACAGTCCCGTCCTCTCAGTGAAAATGTTCAACACACCCTGTCATGGCACGGCTAATCATCTGTTGGTTCACAATCAGGTTGGAGTAGAATCCATTGATTCTTTTGCGTCTGTCACTAACGCCCAGCCTTCAGGAGTTTGAAGCTCGTCACAGTCATTCAATCATTGAATCCTACTCAGAATACCACATGCAAGGTTTAGACCTTCCGGATTCTCTTGAATGCCGCCATCAATTCTAGCTTATTCCACGAAGATTCCGATTAAGAAATCCAAGAGATAAACATTCAAGCCTTGTTTGCTTGTAGAACGGGAGTGGTTGTCAGGCACGCGTTCATATGTGAGAGTGATGATGAGCGTCACATAATCATCACATTCATCAAGTTCTTGAGTGCGAATGAATATCTTGGAATAAGAACAAGCTGAATTGAATAGAAGAACAATAGTAATTGCATTAATACTCGAGGTACAGCAGAGCTCCACACCTTAATCTATGGTGTGTAGAAACTCCACTGTTGAAAATACATAAGAACAAGGTTTAGGCATGGCCGTGAGGCCAGCCCCCAATGATCTAAGAACTAGACGTCCAAAGATGATCCTAAGATCGAAAATGATCAAAAGATTCAAAGATCTCAAGATGAAAATACAATAGCCAAAGGTCCTATTTGTAGAGAACTAGTAGCCTAGGGTTTACAGAGATGAGTAAATGACATAAAAATCCACTTCCGGGCCCACTTGGTATGTGATTGGGCTGAGCATTGAAGCATTTTCGTGTAGAGACTTTTCTTGGAGTTAAACGCTAGCTTTTATGCCAGTTTGGGCGTTTAACTCCCATTCTTGTGCCAGTTTCGGCGTTTAACGCCGGGCAGTTTTGAGCTGATTTAGAACGCCGGTTTGGGCCATCAAATCTCGGGAAAAGTATGGATAATTATACATTGCTGGAAAGCCCAGGATGTCTACTTTCCAACGCCGTTGAGAGCGCGCTAATTTGGTTTCTATAGCTCCAGAAAATCTACTTCGAGTGCAGGGAGGTCAGAATCCAACAACATCTGCAGTCCTTTTTAGTCTCTGAATCAGATTTTTGCTTAGGTCCCTCAATTTCAGCCAGAAAATACTTGAAATCACAGAAAAACATACAAACTCATAGTAAAGTCCAGAAAAGTGAATTTTAACTAAAAACTAATAAAACTATAATAAAAACTAACTAAAACATACTAAAAACATACTAAAAACAATGCCAAAAAGCGTATAAATTATCCGCTCATCAAGGAGCCTCTTTATTTTGATCCTGAAATTGAACAAACTCTCCACCAAATAAGGAATAGCAAGCCAAAGAACCAAAGAGAGGGAATTGAATTAGTTGAAGAGGTTAAATAATTAAAGAAGCTGCGAAAGAACTAGAGCACAATATTGCAGAGAATCACAATTCCAATAATGCTCAGCATGCTAGGAAAACATTGGGATCATATACAACTTCCAACCCTGGAAATTATGGGAGCAGCATCCTTACATCCAATGTTAATGCCAATAACTTTAAATTAAAGCCAGAATTGATTTCATTGGTGTAACAATACTATCTTTGAAAAACGTCCTCATGAGGACCCTAATCAACACATTTCGAGCTTCTTTCAAATATATGATACTGTGAAGTCCAATGGTATCCCTGTTGAGGCTTATAGATTGATGCTATTTTCATTCTCTGTGAGAGATAGTGATAGGCAATGGCTTGAGACTCAATTCAAGGAGAGCATTGCCACATGGGATAATTTGGTTAGCAAATTGTTGACAATATTTTTTCCACCACAAAGATTGACAAAGTTGAGGACAAACATTCAAACATTCAAGCAACAAGAAGGAGAGTCACTCTATGAAGTATGGAATAAATATAAAGAAATATTGAGAAAATGCACCCCCGACATGTTTGTTGATTGGGTGCAACTCAAGATTTTCTATGATGGCATCACTCCTACTTCAAAGAATTCTTTGGATAATTCAGTTGGAGGTTCATTGCATATGAAGAAGACCACTGAAGAAGCTTTAGAGCTCATTGAGATTGTTGTAAACAATCATCATTTGTTTTCTTTAGAAAGGAATAATGTGAAGAGAGGAGTCATAGAGCTGGATACTTTGGATACTCATGTTGCACAAAACAAGATCATGTCTCAACAATTCATGACACTCACTAAGCAAATGGGAGGCATGAAAGTCTCTACAGTTAGTACACAAAGCCCTTCTTATGACATGAGTAGATGGATTTCTTATGGTGAAAGCTGTAAACCATTCAATCTTCACCAACCTTCTGTGTAGCAAGTAAACTTCATGGGCAATTCATCTAGGCTACAACAAAATGACCCTTTCTCAAAGACATATAATCCTAGATGGAGGAATCGTCCTAATTTTAGGTGGAACAATCAACAAGGCCAACGACAGAGGAGCAATAATTTCAACAACAACAATTTCAATAATCAGTCTCACAACCAAAACCACTTCCAAAACACTCAAAACAATTTTCACAACCCTCAAAATAACTTCAACACACCCTCAATAGCCCCACAAAACCCTTCAAAACCTTCGTCCCTTGAGCTTGCATTAGAACAACACTCCTACACCACAACTTTACAATTTTCAATATAACATCCTACCACACAGAGCTTTACGCTTAAGTTCATAAATTAGAGGTGGTAGAGTATTACAACATCTAATAGTAAAATACGCATACGCACACACACACACATGAAGAATAATTTAACTAGGAGCCTTGAAGAAAAGTTGAACAAAAAGATTTTCAAGATTCGCATCACACTTGAAATGGTTAAGCGTAGAAGAATAGGTAACAACGTACAAAAATGGATAATGTACATATATATAGGAAATTCCAAAAAGATACATGTAAAAAGCTCCAGACTCGACTTGCGAAGTAAAGGCTAACTAGAGTATATATATATATATATATATATATATCTTGTTTCTCCAAGTTGACCTCTAGGAGGGACAAAATACATGTTTATACAAAGTGGAGAACATTTATACATATATATATACTAAATAAAAAATATAAACATGTCCAAAAGTAGTTTTTCGCTTCCAAAAGTCTCCAGCCCGCTCAACGAGGTGCATCACATTCTGCATCTGAAAAATATTAAAATATGTATGAAATGAGAACCAGAGGTTCTCAGTATGGCAACAGCGCCCAAATAGTTAATAAATAATGTCCTGGGAAGCCAGAGGCATTCCAAAACTCCAACAACCCATATTCATATTCTAAAGATTTCACTAAACCAAAAATATGGTGACTATGTCTAAGGATCCTAATCTAACTCTTCATTTTTCATTCTCTACAAACCTTCGATTCACTAAGTGAAATAATCCTTAGCGCCTCCTTCACCTGACAAAGGGATCTCTCAGAAACAAATACAAGCAAGACAGACAAGTGAAAGCACAAATATAGAGATAGATACATCAATTAGGTCAAGTAGCAGTTAATTATATTTACGAAATAGGCAAACCAAGACAAATGCATGCCCAAACAAAAAATACAAGTACATATGATGCTCATCTATCGGTTATCCATCCAAACCCGACATGTCTGGTAGCAAACTCTGGACAGTCCCTGCGTGCGCGCATCTCCAAGTGTCTATGCAAATATATAACATTCATTTATCATCTCATTAGGGGAATCCGGAGAATTAAAGTGCGCAATCACATCTTGCGACGCAGGTTCAACAGAGTATCGAGTCTTAATCTGGATCAAGGGGTGGCAAGCCACTGCATCTACCCAAAAAAACTCGTATCTCAGATAATATAATGCATATAGCATGTAGATCTTTCAGTCATAATTCATCAATACTATCATTACTCTTATTCATATCTCATTCAACATTATCCATGCTTCGTTAATTCAAACTCTTCGTCAATATCAAACTAACTCCCTCAATAGGTTTGCTTTTCTTCTGTAACCTAACACTAGTTATCAGACCTCAAACATGGTTTACAGAGGTTTAGAAAAGCTAGAATAATGGTTAAAAACTCAAAAGTTACAATTTTCACCAAAACAGGGGTCATGCGTACACGAGCCACCTGCCATGTACGTGAGAATTTGCAAAAAGATAGTGTCATGTACGCATGCACTATCCACGTACACATGCACATTTTTGCATATGCATGAGTGTAAAAGTGAAAATATTGCATAACCAGGCCTTGTTCGCGTACGCAAGTGTGTGGACAGAGCCCAGTAGTCACATCACGTGACACTGTCACGTACGCAAGTATAACAGTTTGGTAAAAAGCTGTTAAGTTTAGAAAATTAATTTTTCACACCAAACTTCAAAATAACTTTTTATTTAAAAGTCATTTTCACTCCGTTCTTCAAACCTTATAAACTTCACGGACCTAATTTTCATCCAAGACAAGTTTTATAATATTTGGGGGTCTAGAAGCCATGTTATAGCTCGTCGAAGTTGGTCAAAAATCAATTTTTACCAAAAGTCACAAATCCTCTAGTTTTCCAAAAATCTCAATACAAAACCAAACTAAACATGCCACAACCAATACCAATACTCCTACACTTTACCACATTCTCAACAATCACTTTATAATCATTCTAACATCTATTCTCATCAATTCATTCAAATAATTTCACACACAATTCTACCAATTTCACCAATATAATCACCTACCACTATCAACATCACATTTATACATATTTAATCCATCAAATCCATTAATTCAGAGCATTCAATCCTATCCTATGGCAACTAGCCTAAATTTTCACGTAACATTAGATATTAACTACAACAAACCGAAATCATACCTTGGAGAATTCCTCCCCAAGCCATAAAACACCACAAAAATCCTTGTCCACAAGCTTCCAAGTCTACAAACCAACTTAACAAGCTTCAATCACTAGAATTTTGTCCCAACTCAGCAATTTAACTCCAAATCAACATAAAATTCAATATAATTTCATATAATTTTACTATAATCAATACAAGTGTTCATTAATTCACTAATTAACAAAGGTTTAATGGTTCCTTACCTTACTCACTAAGCACTTAGATGAAACCTAGCTATATCTCTCACTAGCGTATCCCTACACCAAAAAAATTACATAATTCCTCAATATCCAATATCTAAAAATCACGAAATTAAAGAGAAGGGCTGGGTGAGAAATTTGAATTTCTTACCACTTTGTTCAGATGGATTTGAAGAACTTGACGAGGCGATCATATGGCCGCAAATGGTGCGTCAATCAAAGCTCTGGATTGAAAGTTAGGAGGAATTAAAGATTGAATTGGAAGGGGAGAGAGGG
Source organism: Arachis stenosperma (assembly GCF_014773155.1). Taxonomy (NCBI): domain Eukaryota; kingdom Viridiplantae; phylum Streptophyta; class Magnoliopsida; order Fabales; family Fabaceae; genus Arachis; species Arachis stenosperma. The sequence continues at coordinate 99,592,517 of NC_080379.1, read as the reverse complement.
CTGATTTGAGTTTATATATATTGGGCCTTGGGCCCAATATAGGCCCGGTCGGTTTGGCTTGTTGGCCCGATTTTGGGCCAAAATCTTTAAAGTTAGTATTTTAATTCGTATTTTAAATATTTTTACTTCTTCAAATTATAAAATTTAATTTTATAATTTTATAATTTTTTTTGGCTCATAATTAATTTACTAATTAATTATTTATTATTTATAGGATTTTACATCCTACCTACCTAATTAGCAATTTTGTCCCTAAAATTCAATTACCTGAGAATAACTGCGGGTAGTCCTTCCTTATCGTCGATTCAAGCTCCTTGGTGTGCTCCTCTATTCCGGATGGACTCCAAGCAACCTTTACTAACTGAACTTATTTTGCTCTGAGTTTCTTAATGTTGACATCATCAATCTTGACCGAAATCACTTAAAACATCAAATATTCTTTTAGTTGAATTGATTCAGGCTCTAAGACATGGCTTGCATCAAAGGTATACTTTCGAAGCTGTGAAATGTAAAATACGTCGTGCAGGTTCCAAAGATATGGTGGTAGAGCTACTCGATACGGAACCAGCCCAATTCTCTTCAGAATTTGAAACGAACCAATATAATGGGATTCAGTTTCTTTGTCTTAATCGCCCTTCCAATACCTATAGTCGGAGTATCCCTCAGGAACACATGGTCACTTTCTTTAAACTCTAAAGATTTCCATCTCTGATCAACATAGCTTTTCTGTAAACTCTGAGCTGTAATGATTCTAGATCGGATCTTCTTAATATGTTCCGTCGTCTTTGCCACCAACTCAGGCCCAAACAAACTCGATTCTCTGGCCTCAAACCAACATAGTGGAGGTTGGCACTTTCTCCCATATAGAGCCTCATGCAAAGATATTTCGATGCTCATATGGTAACTGTTATTGTACGCAAACTCTACTAGCATCATGTATAAATCCCAACTTGCCAATTGATCCAGTACATAAGCTCTCAGCATCGCTTTGAGGATGGTACGCAGGGCTTAGGTACAATCGAGTCCTGAACACTTTCTAAAAAGCCCCCTAAGCCTTGAAGTGAAGCGAGGATCTCTGTCAGGAACTATGGTCATAGGCACGCCATGCAGTCTTACAATCTCTTTAATGTACAAATGCGCAAACTCTTCTAAGGTATAGCTCATACGGATAAGCAAGAAATGAGCAGACTTAGTCAATTGATCAACAATTACCCATACCGTATCAAATCCCGTTCTAGTTCTCAGCAAATTAGACACAAAATCTATGGTGATAGCTTTCTATTTCCACTGTGGAATCTCTAAGGGTTGCAGTATTTTGAATGGGTTCTGGCGTTCAATATTCACATTCTGACAAGTCAAACATTTAGATACATGCATCACTACGTCATTTTTCATTCTTGGTCACCAAAACATCACCTTCAGATCATGATACATCTTGGTATCCCCAGTAATAATCGAGAATCCACTGATGTTAGCCTCTATAAGCACATCATGCCTTAAGTCTCCCACATTTGGCATACAAATTCTTCCTTTATACCTCTAAACTCATTCCCTGTCGCGAGTAACTTCTCCTTGTTTCCTCTGTTCTATTCCATGCAACATTTTCTACAACTCCTAATCATTTTGCTGAGCCTTCTGAGTCCCAGCCTTGAAATCGCTGAAGATATGTAATAGGTGTAAGCACACACTCCTGGCTACCTCTCTAACGTCCAAGTTAAGATTCTCAAACTCTCTCAACAACTTCTCCTCCTTGATCATCATCCAAGCAATGGTTAGGGACTTCTGGCTCAGTACATCTGCCACCATATTAGCTTTTCCCAGATGATAACTCAGCTCAAATCATAATCCTTTAGCAATTCCATCCATTTCCTCTGACGCAAATTAAGCTCCTTTAGATCAAAGATGTATTTCAAGCTCTTGTAATCAGAGAAGACTCGAAACTTCACCCCGTAAAGATAGTGCCTCCATACTTTCAACGCAAATACAACCACAGCAAGTTCTAGGCCATGAGTCTGGTAATCCACCTCGTGCGGTCTTAATTGACGTGAAGCGTAAGCTAAAATATTTCGGTGTTGTATCAGCACACACCTCAGAATTTTTAACAAAGCATCTCGAACGGCTCATTAGGTTCAGGCAACACAAGTACATGTACTGTTGTTAATTTTTACTTCAAAGTTTAGAAGCTCTCGTCACACTCTGATGTCCACACAACCAATGTGTCCTTCCGAGTTAACTTTGTCATAGGCAATGTAATTTGCGAGAATCCCTTAATAAACCTCCGATAATACCCAGCCAATCCTAGAAAACTCCTAATCTCTGTTGTTGACGTAGGTTGTTCCTTTAATCTCAATCCAAAATTCAAAACAGAAAGTAAAAGTTGCAGAAGCAAGAACAATGAAAAAGAAAACCCAGATCTCAATCCCAATTCCCCAAATTCAAAGTGAAAACTAAGTGAAAACAAAAATATTTAGCTAAAGAAAATAAAAAATGCTAAAAGAGATCTTTTACAAATCAAACTAACTCCTATTTATACACTTTCTATTTTTGATTTTCAGAACTTGGAGTGGGCTTTTCAAATTGGTTAAGAATTGGATCCAAATTGGTTTTTAATTGAAATTGAACCCAGGCCACCTTCCAGGGAAGCGCTCAGTGAAGTAAGAAAACGGAGCGCTCAATGCGTTGTGTTGTTAGGCTCATGCCAAGCCTTCCCATAGCGCTCAATTACTTGTTTCAATGTAGGGCTACTTTGCTTGGGAGTGAGCTCCACTTTCGAGCCCTGGCTGCCCCTTTTGGGAGCCCTTCCTTTGTCCAATTTCATTGTTCCAATAGCGCTGCGTGAAGTGTTTAAACTTTAAACGTAGCACCCTCTTTGTGCTTGTGTGGGACTCCACTTCGAGCCTTGGTGGCTTCATTTTGGGAGCTCCCTTTGGTGTAGCGCACCTTGTTTTTGTTTTGAATAGAGCACGAAAAAGGTGAATGTTTTAACAGAGCGCTATGCTTTGCTTTGTTAATTTGGTATCCCTTTTAGCGCTCCGTTTGTTCTCTCAACGCAACACCCTTGCCTTGTGCCTTTGGTGCTGAGTGCTTGGTCTCTAGCTCTCACTTTTTGAGCGCTACGCTCATTATTCGAGTGCTATGCTTGCTTCCTTGAGTGAGTGCCACACTTTTGTTTCCTTGGACCACGCTTGGTTGAGCACACTTTCCTGGTTTCTTTCTTTTTTTTCACCTACAAGTAATCAAAACAATCAATCAAAGCATCACCAAATTCACAAGATCTCTAAATCATTTAAAATCCAACTAATTCTAGCTTAAACCTTGTGATTTTGTGTCAAATAAATAATGATTGATTGAATTGACATAACCATGCAAATCCACTCCAAATCACTTACTTATAATGCAAGAAAGTGCATAAAACCTAATGAAACAAGTGAAAATTGCTTGAAAAGCTAGCATAAGATGACTTGTCATCACAACACCAAACTTAAATCTTGCTTGTCCCCAAGCAAGCACTAAACATAAGAGGAAATGAAATGAAACAGAGAAGTATGCATATCCTTATTTAGCAGATAATTGAACTTGGTTCATGGGATTTTATGCAGACAAATGTAGCTCATTTATTCTTTGCTGATAGATAAGAAATGTTTCCTTAAAGTTTCACTAGAGTTGCTGCTATAATGCCTTGCTTTTGCTTGATCCCTTGCTAGCTTTTCCTTTCTTTACTTTGCTTAGAAAGCTTATTTCTTAATGAGGGCTTGGTGGCAAGTGTTGCAGCAGCCTTTTGGCTCAATTTTGCTCAACACTTCTTCACTACAGACACATGGCTCACAATTTCTTCCTAAGAACATTGATGCCCAACATCTCTTTGGATCACTAAATACTTTTTAGCTAGGTTGCTCTTGATAGTGGACTTTCGGTTGGCAATCCCAAATCAATTGATCCAAGTGGTCAAGTTTCAAAATACTCCTCAGAACCTACTTATCCAAGCATATCCTAGTACAGAAACACCACAGGCATATTGATGAGCAGATAATTTATACGCATTTTGGCATTGTTTTTACATAATTTTTAGTATGATTTAGTTAGTTTTTAGTATATTTTTATTAGTTTTTAAGCAAAATTCACATTTTTGGACTTTACTATGAGTTTGTGTGTTTTTCTGTGATTTCATGTATTTTCTGGCTGAAATTGAGGGACTTGAGCAAAAATCTGATTCAGAGGCTGACAAAGGACTGCTGATGTTGTTGGATTCTGACCTCCCTGTACTCGAAATGAAATTTTTGGAGCTACATAAGTCCAAATGGCGCGCTCTCAATTGCGTTGAAAGGTAGACATCCAGGGCTTTCCAGCAATATATAATAGTCCATACTTTACCCATGTTTAGATGACGCAAACTGGCGTTTAACGCCAGCTTTCTGCCCTATTCTAGCATTAAATGTCAGAAACAAGTTGCAAAGCAGAGTCAAACACCAGAAACAAGTTACAAACTGGCGTTCAACTCCAAGGAAGACCTCTACACGTGAAAGCTTCAATGCTCAGTCCAAGCACATACCAAGTGGGCCCGGAAATAGATTTCTGCGTCATTTACTCATTTCTGTACCCCTAGTAACTAGTCTAGTATAAATAGGACTTTTTACTATTGTATTTTCATCTTGGTATCTATCTTTGATCAGTTTATGCAATCTTAGACATTGGGGGCTGGCCTCACGGCCATGCCTGGACCTTCATCACTTATATATTTTCAACGGTGGAGTTTCTACACACCACAGATTAAGGGTTTGGAGCTCTGCTGTTCCTCGAGTATTAATGCAATTACTACTGTTTTCTATTCAATTCATGCTTATTCTTATTCTAACATATTCATTTGCACTTCAACCTGATGAATGTGATGATCCGTGATACCCATCACCATTCTTACTTATGAACACGTGGCTGACAAACACTTCTGTTCTACCTGCAAAAGCTAGAGTGTGTATCTCTTGGATTCCTGGTCCACGACGCATGGTTGCCTCTCCTGAAAATAGAGCCTTCCATTCTATGAGATCAGAGTCTTTGTGGTATTAGGTAGAATCCATTGGCATCATTCTTGAGATCCGGAAAGTCTAAACCTTGTCTGTGGTATTCCGAGTAGGATCTGGGATGGGATGACTGTGACGAGCTTCAAAGTCGCGACTGTAGGGCCTGGTGACAGACACAAAAGGATAGTAAATCCTATTCCTACACGATCGAGAACCAACAGATGATTAGCCATGCGGGAAACCGTAGAGGACCTTTTTCACTAAGAGGACGGGAAGTAGCCATTGACAACGGTGACGCCCAACATACAGCTTGCCATGGAAAGGAGTATAAAGGATTAGATGAAGGCAGTAGGAAAGCAGAGATAAAGAAGGAACAACGCATCTCCATACGCTTATCTGAAACTCCCACCAATAAATTACATAAGTATCTCTATCTTTAATTTACGTTTTATTTATATTTTAGTTATCAAAACTCCATAACCCATTTGAATCCGCCTGACTGAGATTTACAAGGTGACCATAGATTGCTTCAAGCCGACAATCTCCGTGGGATCGACTCTTACTCACGTAAGGTTTATTACTTGGACGACCCAGTGCACTTGCTGGTTAGTTGTGCGAAGTTGTGAAAAAGAAGTGAGATTACAATTGTGCGTACCAAGTTGTTGGCGCCATTGAGATCACAATTTCATGCATCAAGTTTTTGGCGCCGTTGCTGGGGATTGTTCGAGTTTGGATAACTAACGGTTCATCTTGTTGCTTAGATTAGATAATTTTCTTTTTGTTTCAACCTTTATTTTATTTTCAAAAACTTTTCAAAAATCTTTCAAAATTTTCTTCTTTTTCGTTTTCCCAAAATAATTTTGAAAAATAAAAAATATAGTAAAATCATAAAATCAAAAATATTTTTGTCTTTCTTGTTTGAGTCTAGAGTCAAGTTTTAAGTTTGATGTCAATTGCATCTTTTTAATTTTCTAAAAATTTTTGAAAAAAAAACTTATGCATGGTGTTCTTCATGATCTTCAAGTTGTTCTTGGTGAGTCTTCTTTTTTGATCTTCATATTTTCTTGTTTTGTGTCTTTTGTTGTTTTTCATATGCATTTTTGAATTATTAGAGTCTAAACATTAAAAATTTCTAAGTTTGGTGTCTTGCATGTTTTTCATTTCTTGAAAATTTTTCAAAAATAAGTCTTGATGTTCATCTTGATCTTTAAAGTGTTCTTGGTGTTCATCTTGACATTCATAGTGTTCTTGAATGCATCATTTGTTTTGATCCAAATTTTTCATGTTTCAAGTCATTTTTGTGTTTTTCTCTCTCATCATTAAAAATTCAAAAATAAAAAATATATTTTCCTTATTTTACTCATAAATTTCGAAATCTTTGGGTTCACTTAGTCAAAATTTTTTTAAATAAGTTTTTTCTTATTAGTCAAGTCAAGATTTCAATTTCAAAAATTTATCTTTTCAAAATCTTTTTCAAAAATCAAATTTTTTTTCATTTTTTTCATGTTTTTCGAAAAATTTTTAAAATTGATTTTCAAAATCTTTTTCTTATCTTTATTTCATAATTTTCGAAATTAATACTAACAATTAATGTTTTGATTCAAAAATTTCAAGTTTGTTACTTTCTTATTAAGAAAGATTCAAACTTTAAATTTTAGAATCATATCTTTTGATTTCTTGTTGGTCAAGTCATTAACTTTAATTTTCAAAATCAAATCTTTCTAAATTGCTTTTTCAAATCTTTTTCAAAATAAATTTCAATCATATATTTTAAATCATATATTTTTCAATCATATCTCTTTTTTTAAATTTTGATTTCAAAAATCTTTTCTAACTTCTTATCTTTTGAAAATTGATTTTCAAATCTTTTTCAACCAACTAATTGACTTTTTGTTTGTTTTACTAATTCTTATTTTTTTCAAAACCACCTAACTACTTTTCTCTCTCTAATTTTCGAAAATCACCTTCCTCTTTTTCAAAATTCTTTTAATTAACTAATTGTTTCAAATTTTAATTTTAATTTTATTTTTTCTCTTAATTTTTGAATTCTAACTTAATTTTAAAATAAAAACAAAAATATTTTCCTTTTCCTTTTAATTAAAATTTGAATTTTCTTCTCTTTCTCTCATCTCTTTCTATTTATTTATTCATTTACTAACACTTCTCTTCATCTTAAAATTCAAACCCTCTCTTCTCCTCTGTGTTCGAATTTTTCTCTTTTCCTCATTCATACTCTTCTTCTCTTCTATTTACATAAAGGAATCTCTATACTGTGACATAGAGGATTTCATACTTTCTTTGTTTTATTCTCTCTCATATGAGCATGAACAAGGAAAAAGGCATTCTTGTTGAAGTTGATCCTGAACATTGAAAGGACCTTGAAGAGGAAGCTAAGAGCAGCTAAAGCACAGTACTCTAAAGAGGACCTAACTGAAAGTTTTGAACAGAAAAAGGATATGGCAGTCGAACCAAATAATAATAATGCAAGGAAGATGCTTGGTGACTTCACTGCACCAAATTCCAACTTCCATGGAAGAAGCATCTCAATTCCTGCTATTGGAGCAAACAATTTTGAGCTTAAGCCTCAATTAGTTTCTCTGATGCAACAGAATTGCAAGTTTCATGGACTTCCATCAGAAGATCCTTTTCAGTTCTTAACTGAATTCTTGCAGATCTGTGATACTGTTAAGACCAATGGAGTTGATCCCGGGGTCTATAAGCTTATGCTTTTCCCTTTTGCTGTAAGAGACAGAGCTAGAGTATGGTTGGACTCTCAACCTAAAAATAGCCTGAACTCTTGGGATAAGCTGGTCACGGCTTTCTTAGCCAAGTTCTTTCCTCCTCAAAAGCTGAGCAAACTTAGAGTTGATGTTCAAACCTTTAGGCAGAAAGAAGGTGAATCCCTCTATGAAGCTTGGGAGAGATACAAGCAACTGACCAAAAAGTGTCCTTCTGACATGCTTTCAGAATAGACCATCCTGGATATATTTTATGATGGTCTGTCTGAACTGTCTAAGATGTCATTGGACCATTCTGCAGGTGGATCTATTCACCTGAAGAAAACGCCTGCAGAAGCTCAGGAACTCATTGACATGGTTGCAAATAACCAATTCAAGTACACTTCTGAAAGGAATCCTGTGAGTAATGGGATGCCTCAAAAGAAGGGAATTCTTGAAATTGATTCTCTGAATGCCATATTGGCTCAGAACAAAATGTTGACTCAGCAAGTCAATATGATTTCTCAGTGTCTGAATGGATTACAAAATACATCCAACAGTCCTAAAGAGGCATCTTCTGAAGAAGAAGCCTATGATCCTGAGAACCCTGCAATGTCAGAGGTGAATTACATGGGTGAAGCCTTTGGAAACACCTATAATCCCTTATGGAGAAATCATCCAAATTTCTCATGGAAGGATCAACAAAAGCCTCAACAAGGCTTTAATAATGGTGGAAGAAACAGGTTTATCAATAGCAAGCCTTCTCCACCATCCTCTCAGCAACAGACAGAGAATTCTGAGCAGAGCCCTTCTAGCTTAGCAAACATAGTCTCTGATCTATCTAAGGCCATAATAAGTTTTGTTCCGGGGGTTACCTGAAACGTGTAGCTCGGTCGTCTGGAGATGCCCGAGGTGGGGGTCAGGGACCCGAGCTTGATGTGTTGGCGGTTGGTGGTTGTACCTGCAATGACACTCCGATGCTTAAGTTAGCATGGGTCCAAGCAGATATGTGTAGAATGTGGAATGTATCTCATACCTGGGTGCTCCAGTGTATTTATAGTAGTTGGCTGTGATCTTCCCTGGATAAGATATTCTTATCTTATCTTATCTTTCGGGAGTTTTATCCCTATCTTTGTGGAACCGCCTTTGCTAGGCCTTTTTGGCCTTTGGGTTTTGGGCTGCGTTCCTTTTGATGGGCCTTCCTTGCTTTGTTGTCCGAGGTCCGACCTCTAGGCGTGGGCCTTAGAACGAGGTCGGACCTTTCATAGATTTGTCGAGTTGGAGGAGCTCGGTCAGGGTATGAACAGTGCCCCTGCCCGAGTTCGTCCTTTTTGGGAGGTCGAGCTCGGGCATAGTTGTTTTTTCAAATTTCAAAAATGGTCGTTCCTGCATTTATTACATTTTACCGTTTCTCCTCGATTTCCGTTCGGGCTCTGTGAAGGCATTATTTATTTGCTCCCTTCCTTTTTCTTCGTTTATTCTTGTTCCTTCCTGCTTTTCTAAGTTTTCGCCATCTTTTTTTTCGAGCACCGCTTCTTCTTTCTCTTTGTTCTTCTTCCCCTTATCTTTCCGTGCGTCTTTCCGAGGTTTCCTTTGTGTCGCCGTTTCGTTCTCCTTGCTTCGGAGCTCGTCGTCTTCTTTCTTTTTTCCAGGTTTGTTCCCGTCTCTTTTCTTTGTGCACATATGCTTTCTGTTCCTTTGTGTGGCTCTTTGTCTGTTTCTTCTTTCTTTATGCCTGGTTTGCCCCAAAAAGAGGCGCCGCCATTGCTTTGTTTGTATATGGGGGGGGGGCTCTTTTTGTTTTTCTGGTACTTTGTTCCGGGTTGCCGCATTTTCTTTTGGGTTTTTGTTTCTTGCTTGGCTGAACGGGTTTTCGCTGTCTGCTTTATGTGATTTTTGCTTGTTTTTGGTGGAATTTCTGTTGTGGTAATCCTTTTCTTTTTATTTCTGCAGAGATGTCTTCTCAGGCGGATTCCATGAAGTTCCTTCGTCGGACGAAGAAGTCTGTGGCTGCTCGAAATATCGAGGCTGAGGCTTCTGCCCGATCTTCTCCGCAGAAGACTACCGTGGGTGTTCAGACTCGGTCGAAGACTATTCCGACTCCCCAGTTCCGAGCTATAAGTCAGGATCCTCCGACCTCTGGGCCTGCTACCTCTTCTCCTCCCCCGTTCTCGGGTCCTCCCCCCAAGAAGCAGAAGACCTCTCAAGAGCTTGCGGGTTTTAATGATAAGGATTTCGATGCTCTCGGTTGGATTGAACAGCATATTCTCCCTCAGACTTTTATCTCTACTGATGACGTGTCTATGGAGCATCATTTTCAGTATATGGCGCGGAGTTGTGTTCGGATGGCCAGTCTTCATGCTGCTATTGCCCGGGAGTTCAAGAAATCCCCCATTGGCGCGACCAGCTCCCGACTTGAGAAGGCTCAGTCCGAGTTCGAGAAGATTAGTGAGCTGAAGGCTACTAGGATTACGGAGCTGGAGGCCTCTTTGGAGAAGGAGAAAGCTAAAGCTACCGCGGCTGTGGCGGCAGCGAAAGCGTCCGAGGAGATGGCGAAGGCGGCGACGGAGAATTATACTCGGATATATGCCGAGCTTGTGGAGACAAGGGAGAAGTTGCAATCTGCTCAGGATGATTTTTACGAGCTGGAAGGCCATGTGGCTAAGGGTATGGATGCTATGTTCGAGAATTTGAAGGCTCAGGTCCGGGTTCTTGCTCCTGACCTGGATCTGAGCTTATTTAGTACGGATAACGTCGTTGTGGAGGGAAAGATTGTTCCTGCTCCCAATGAGGATGAGGTTCCGGTGTCCGATCCCAAGGTTCCGGTGTCCGACCTTAAGGTTCCGGTTGCGTGGAGGTTTCAAGCCGGGATGACGGTGCCGTTGATGCAGTCCCGATTTCTATGTTTCCTCCGCAGCCTTCTGTTGATGTGGAGTCCGGAAAGGACCTTGATCCTCTGTAATCTTTTATTTTTAGCTTTTTGCCCGGCCTGTGGGCTCTTTTGCTTTTGGATGGTTTCTGTGAACGCTTTGGACACCTTTTTGCTTTTAGCTACTTGTAGTAACTTTTTAGCTTTATTATGCGGTGTTTTATTCGTGTTTTGACTTTTGTTCCGCTTTTATGCTTTTTTAGTTGTTTTTGGATAACAACTTTTTAGCTAGCGTTTTGAAACTTTGCTTTGCCTCTTCCTTTGATTTCGTTTTTTCGCTTGTACTTTTTAGTTGTTTTTGTATAGCAACTTTTTTAGTAAGCGTTTTCGAAATCTTGGCTTTGCCTCTTCCTTTGATTTCGTTTTTTCGCTTGTACTTTTTAGTTGTTTTTGCATAGCAACTTTTTTAGTAAGCGTTTTCGAAATCTTGGCTTTGCCTCTTCCTTTGATTTCGTTTTTTCGCTTGTACTTTTTAGTTGTTTTTGTATAGCAACTTTTTAGTAAGCGTTTTCGAAATCTTGGCTTTGCCTCTTTAAGGCTTCTTTCCTGGATCCGGGTTTTTCCTCGGACCTCGGGTGTTCGAGTACTTCCCTTTGTTGGGTCCGACCTTGTCGTTGGTCGGCCTTTTAAGTTATTTTTGTAATCTCTTTTTATTTGGCTTTTTGAGCCTTTTCAGAGTTACTTTATAACTTCTCACATTAATTTGAACCTCGTCGCTTTATCTTTGCCGACCTTGTGCGGTCTTTTTGGCAAATGATTTTTTGCGTTTTGTCGAGCATAAATTAATGCGCCTTGGCGGGGTACTTTGATTTGTTTCATCATGGGGAAGAAGAAAAGAAAATAGAGAAATTTGATTAGTATTAAAAAAGAAAGAATATTTACAGAGTGTTTTACCCTTGACTAGGTCGGATGCCTTACTTGACCGGGTGTCTCATTAAAAAACCCTTGTAGGGAAAAAGAGTACACCTCGGGTCAAATTTTCCTAGCTGTAGTACCGTCTTAGATTACAGGCGTGCCAGGCTCTGGGCAGCTCATTGCCTTCTAGGTCGGATATCTTGTAATAGCCTGTTCCTAAGACTTCTGTTACTTTGTAGGGTCCTTTCCAATTTGCAGCCAGCTTTCCTTCTCCCGACTTTTGTGTTCCGATGTCATTTCGGATTAGAATTAGGTCGTGAGTGGAAAAGCTTCGTTTTATTACTTTCTGATTGTATCTGAGGGCCGTTCGCCGTTTTAAGGCTTCTTCTCGGATCCGGGCTCTTTTTCGGACCTCGGGGAGGAAGTCGAGTTCTTCCTTTTGTGCCTGCGGGTTACCTTCTTCGTTGTAGAAGATGACTCTGGGTGACCCTTCATCTATTTCGATAGGAATCATTGCCTCCATCCCGTAAGCTAGTCGAAATGGCGATTCTCCCATTGTAGAGTGTGGAGTTGTCCGATATGCCCATAGCACCTGGGGGAGCTCTTCGGCCCACGCCCCTTTGGCCTCTTGGAGTCTCCGTTTTAACCCGGCCAAGATGACTTTATTTGCAGCCTCTGCTTGTCCATTGGCTTGTGGGTGCTCGACTGAGGTGAATTGCTGTTTGATTTTTAGTTCGGCCACCAAGTTCTGAAAACTTGTGTCCGTGAACTGTGTTCCGTTGTCTGTTGTGATGGAGTAGGGGACTCCGAACCTTGTGACAATATTTTTGTATAGGAATTTGCGACTTTTCTGAGCCGTAATGGTGGCTAAGGGTTCAGCTTCGATCCACTTTGTGAAGTAGTCGACCCCTACTATGAGGTATTTGACTTGCCCCGGTCCTTGGGGAAACGGGCCGAGTAGGTCAAGTCCCCATTTTGCGAAGGGCCATGGTGCGGTGATGCTGATAAGGTCTTCGGGTGGTGCCTTGTGAAAATTGGCGTGTTTTTGGCAGGGGGGCATATTTTCACAAATTCCGTTGCGTCTCTTTGCAAGGTCGGCCAGTAGAATCCGGCTCGGACTACTTTTTTGGATAATGCCTGAGCTCCGAGATGGTTCCCACACATGCCTCCGTGGATTTCTTCGAGGACGCCCTTTGTTTCTGAGGTCGGGACGCACCTAAGGAGGGGGTTTGCGAATCCTCTTCTGTATAATACGTCGTGAATTAGTGTATAATTCTGGGCGTCTTTCGTGAGTCTTTTAGCTTCTTTTCTTTCGGCGGGGAGAGTTCCCGACTTCAGGAAGCTGAGTATGGGGGTCATCCATCCTTGCTGTTGGTCGGATATATTTAGCGTTTCTTCCTCTCTTGCCACGGAGGGAGATTGTAAGGTTTCCTGGAGGAGACTTCTGTTGTTGCCTCCGGGCTTGGTGCTGGCAAGTTTTGAGAGCGCGTCTGCCCGGGCGTTTTGTTCCCGAGGTATGTGCTGGATTTGTATCTCTGGAAAGTGGCGTAATTGTGCCTTTGTTTGGTCCAGGTATTTTTTCATAGTTGGGTCTTTGGCCTGGTAGCTTCCATTCACTTGTGATGTGATGACCTGGGAGTCGCTGAAGATCGTGATTTTCCGGGCTCCGACCTCTTCGGCTAGCTTTAGACCTGCTAGTAGGGCCTCGTATTCGGCTTGGTTGTTCGAGGCCTGGAACTCGAATTTTAGGGATAATTCTATCTGCGTTCCTTGGTCGCTTTCGAGTATAACCCCGGCTCCGCTTCCAGTTTTGTTTGAGGACCCGTCGACATAAAGGTTCCATGAGAGTGGGGTTCCAGGGGTCTCAGTGTATTCTGCGATGAAGTCGGCTAGATACTGAGATTTTATGGCAGTCCGGGTTTCATAGTGGAGGTCGAACTCGGACAGTTCCACTGCCCATTGCAGTATTCGTCCTGCCAGGTCTGTTTTTTGGAGGATGTGTCCCATGTGTTGGTTTGTCCGGACTTTGATGGTGTGGGCTTGAAAGTAGGGACGGAGCCTCCGAGCTGTGAACACTAGGGCGTAGGCGAATTTTTCTATCTTCTGATAGTTTAACTCGGCCCCTTGTAGTGCCTTGCTTACAAAGTATATAGGGTGTTGTCCTTGATCATTTTCGCGTATTAACGCTGAGGCGACTGCTCGATTTCCAACCGAGAGGTATAGTACGAGTTCTTCTCCTTTTAAAGGTCGGGTTAGGATTGGTGGCTGCCCGAGGAATTCCTTGAATTCTTGGAAGGCTTTTTTGCACTCCGGGGTCCATGAGAAGGGTTTCCCTTTCTTTAGGAGCGAGTAGAGAGGTAGTGATTTTATCGCTGATCCTGCCAAGAATCTTGATAGGGCGGCTAGCCTTCCATTCAGTTGTTGTACTTCTTTGACACACGTCGGGCTCTTCATACTGAGTATTGCTTGGCATTTGTCCGGGTTCGCTTCGATGCCCCTTTGAGTTAGCATGAAGCCTAAGAACCTTCCGGCTTCTGCGGCGAAGGTGCACTTTGTCGGGTTAAGTCTCATGTTGTGTTTTCTGAGGGTGCCGAAGACGCTGGTGAGGTCGGTCAGCAAGTTTCTGTCTTCTTGTGTCTTTACCAGCATGTCGTCGACGTACACCTCTAGCTGTAGTCCGATGTGCTCTGAGAACACTTTGTTCATTAGCCTCTGGTAGGTTGCCCCTGCGTTCTTCAGCCCGAAGGGCATCACTACGTAGCAGTAGTTTGCCCTCGGGGTTATGAACGAGGTCTTTTCTTGGTCGGGTCCGTACATCGGGATTTGATTGTATCCCGAGTATGCGTCCATGAAGGAGAGATATCTGTAGCCTGAGGCTGCGTCTACTAAGGCGTCGATGTTTGGTAGTGGATATGGGTCTTTGGGGCAGGCTTTGTTGAGGTCTGTGTAATCGACGCACATCCTCCATTTTCCGTTGGGCTTTTTTACCAAGACCACGTTTGCAAGCCATAGGGGGTATTTTACTTCCCTAATAAACCCTGCCTCTAGTAGTGCTTGTACTTGTTCTTCTATCGCTTGCATGCGCTCGGGTCCGAGCTTCCGGCGTCTTTGTTGGACAGGTCGGGATTCCGGGTAAACTGATAGCTTATGGCACATCAGGTCGGGGCTTATGCCTGGCATGTCGGAGGCTTTCCAGGCGAAGAGGTCGGAATTCTCCTTTAAGAGGGTTATGAGTTCCTCTTTTAGGCCCGTTCTGAGGTTCGCTCCTATGTTTGTTATTTTTTCAGGTGTGTTCCCAATCTGGACTTTTTCGGTCTCTCCCTCTGGTTGTGGTCGAAGATCTTCTCGGGACTGCACTCGTCCGAGTTCTATCGTGTTGACCTCCTTCCCTTTTAGGCTCAGGCTTTCGTTGTAGCATCGCCGCGCTAGTTTTTGGTCGCCTTTTAGGGTAGCGATTCCTTTTGCGGTAGGGAACTTCATACAGAGGTGTGGGGTCGAGACTATAGCTGCCAGTCTGTTTAGGGTGGGTCGCCCAATGAGGGCATTGTATGCCGAGGTGACGTCGACTATAATGTAGTCGATGCTTAATGTTTTAGATTGCTCGCCTCTTCCAAAGGTAGTGTGTAGCGAGATGTATCCTAAGGGATGGATCGGGGTGTCCCCTAGCCCAAATAGGTCGGTGGGATAGGCCTTTAGTTCTTTTTCTTCAAGTCCGAGCTTATCGAATGCCGTTTTGAACAGGATATCTGCTGAGCTTCCCTGGTCAATCAGGGTTCGATGTAAGTTGGCGTTTGCCAGGATAATGGTAACTACCATTGGATCGTCGTGCCCGGGAATTATTCCTTGAGCATCTTCTCGGGTAAATGAGATAGTAGGTAGCTCGGGCAGGGGACTGTCTTCTCGGACATGATAGACTTCTTTGAGGTGTCTTTTTCGCGAGGATCTGGATGTTCCTCCGCCTGCAAAACCTCCATTTATCATGTGAACGTGTCTTTCAGGGGTTCGCGGGGTTTGTTCGGCCCGAGCTTCATTATCTCCCCGCCTTCTCTTCCTGGTCTCTTCTCCTTTCTCTGCTATGTATCTGTCGAGTTTTCCTTCTCTGGCCAGCTTTTCTATAACATTTTTTAGGTCGTAGCAGTCGTTAGTAGAATGACCGTAGAGCTTGTGATATTCACAGTATTCGGACCGATCTCTCCCCGCTCTCTTGTGTTTTAGAGGTCGGGGCGGTGGAATTTTTTCGGTGTGGCATACTTCTCTGTAGACGTCTACCAGGGAGACTCGGAGGGGGGTGTAGTTGTGGTACTTCCGTGGCTTGTCCGAGTGGGGTTCTTCTTTCTTCTTCTGTTCCCGATCTCGATCTCGAAGTGGGTAGGTTGATTCCTTCCTAGAAGAGTCTCTTAGCTGGGAGGTTTCCTCCATGTTGATATATTTTTCTGCCCGCTCCTGTACCTCGTATAAGGAGGTCGGGTATCGTTTGGATAGGGATTGGCTAAACGGTCCCTCTTTTAGGCCGTTTGCTAGTCCCATAATGGCCGCTTCAGTGGGCAAGTGTTGTATGTCCAGGCAGGCTTTGTTGAATCGCTCCATGTATTCTCGGAGAGTTTCTTGGTTACCTTGTTTGATCCCGAGTAGACTGGGGGCATGTTTTGCCTTGTCCTTTTGAATGGAGAACCTTGTTAGGAATTTTTTGGTTAGGTCTTCGAAGCTGGTGATTGATCTTGGTGGCAGATTGTCGAACCACTTCATGGCTGACTTGGTGAGAGTGGTGGGGAAGGCTTTGCACCGAATCGCGTCGGAGGCGTCAACTAGGTACATTCTGCTTCTGAAGTTGCTGAGGTGGTGACTTGGATCGGTGGTGCCGTCGTAGAGATCCATATCGGGTGGTTTGAAGTTTCGCGGTACCTTCTCCTTCATGATCTCTTGCGTGAAGGGATCATGGTTGCCTTCGGGGGTGGTGTCGCATTCTGTCCGATCTCTTAGGTTGGCCTCTATTTTCCGCAGTTTTTCTTCTAATTCTCTGCGCTTGCGAGCCTCCCTTCTCAGATCTTGTTCCGTTTCTTTCTGCTTCTTTATGTCCTCTTCGAGTTGTTTCAGTCGGTTTTGTTGTGCCCGGACTGCTTCTAGAATTTCCGAGCTTTTTTCTTTTTCGGGATTTCGTGGATCCTTGTTTGGGAGTGATGTCTTTGGGCGATTCTGTTTGTTTCCTCCTGGGGTGCGTGGTGATAGAGGGCTCCCCGGTCGTTCTCCGGTGTCAACTTCCTCCTCTTGTTCTGATGTGGCATGGTCATTGTTGAGTGGGTCGTCCGCCATGGTAAAGGGATGACTTCCAGGTCCCCGGCAACGGCGCCAATGTTCCGGGGGTTACCTGAAACGTGTAGCTCGGTCGTCTGGAGATGCCCGAGGTGGGGGTCAGGGACCCGAGCTTGATGTGTTGGCGGTTGGTGGTTGTACCTGCAATGACACTCCGATGCTTAAGTTAGCATGGGTCCAAGCAGATATGTGTAGAATGTGGAATGTATCTCATACCTGGGTGCTCCAGTGTATTTATAGTAGTTGGCTGTGATCTTCCCTGGATAAGATATTCTTATCTTATCTTATCTTTCGGGAGTTTTATCCCTATCTTTGTGGAACCGCCTTTGCTAGGCCTTTTCGGCCTTTGGGTTTTGGGCTGCGTTCCTTTTGATGGGCCTTCCTTGCTTTGTTGTCCGAGGTCCGACCTCTAGGCGTGGGCCTTAGGACGAGGTCGGACCTTTCATAGATTTGCCGAGTTGGAGGAGCTCGGTCAGGGTATGAACAAGTTTCATGAATGAAACAAGGTCCTCTATTAGAAATTTGGAGGCACAAGTGGGCCAGCTGAGTAAAAGAGTCACTGAAACTCCTCCTAGTACTCTCCCAAGCAATACAGAAGAGAATCCAAAAAGAGAGTGCAAGGCCATAACCTTACTTGGTGTGGCCGAACCTAGAAAGGAGGTGGAGGACGTGAATCCCAATGAGGAAGACCTCATGGGACGTCCTCTGGACAAAAAAGAGTTCCCATCTGAGGAACCTAAGGAATCTGAAGCTCATCTAGAGACCATAGAGATTCCATTAAACCTACTTCTTCCATTCATGAGCTCTGATGACTATTCCTCCTCTGAAGAGGATAAAGGTATTACTGAAGAGCAAGTTGCTAAGTACCTTGGAGCAATCATGAAGCTAAATGCCAAGTTATTTGGTAATGAGACTTGGGTGGATGAACCCCCCTTGCTCACTAATGAACTGAATAACTTGGTTAGGCAGACATTACCTCAAAAGAAACAGGATCTTGGTAAATTCTTAATTCCCTGTACCATATGCACCATGACCTTTGAGAAGGCTCTGTGTGACCTGGGGTCAGGCATAAACTTAATGCCACTCTCTATAATAGAGAAACTGGGAATCTTTGAGATATAGGCTACCAAATTCTCATTAGAGATGGCAGACAAATACATGAAAAAGGCTTATGGACAGGTAGAGGAAGTGCTAGTAAAGGTCAAAGGCCTTTACATCCCTGCTGATTTCATAATCATAGACACTGGGAAGGATGAGGATGAATCCATCATCCTTGGAAAACCCTTCCTAGCCACAGTAAAAGCTGTGATTAATGTGGATAGAGAAGAGTTGATCCTTCAAGTGAATGAGGACTACCTTGTGTTTAAAACTCAAGGATCTCCTTCTGTAACCATGGAGAGGAAGCAAGAAGAGCTTCTCTCAATGCAGAGTTAAACAAATCCCCCACAGTCAAACTCTAAGTTTGGTGTTGGGAGGCCACAACAAACTCTAAGTTTGGTGTTGAACCCCCACATTCAAACTCTAAGTTTGGTGTTGGGAGGACCCAAAAATGCTTTAAACATCTGTAAAGCTCCATGAGAGCTCACTATCAAGCTATTGACATTAAAGAAGTGCTTATTGGGAGGCAACCCAATTTTATTTATCTATGTTATTTTCTTTTTTTAGGTTGATGATAATGTGGAGTCACAAAAACAACTACAAAAAATTAAAGAAAAATAAAAAACAGCATTAAAAATAGCACACCTTGGAGGAGAAACTTACTGGCGTTTACCCTAAACGCCAGTAAGGATAGCAGAATGGGCATTTAACGCCCAGTCTGGCACCATTCTGGGCGTTAAACGCCAGAAAGAAGCACCAGACTGGCGTTAAATGCCAGAAAGAAGTAACAAACTGGCGTTAAACGCCAGAAACAGGTTGCAGCTTGGCGTTTAACGCCAGGAAAGGAATAAAAGATGGCGTTTAACGCCAGAAACAAGCAGCAATCTGGCGTTAAATGCCAGGATTTCACTGTAAGGGCATTTACACGCCTAATAGGAGCAGGGATGATAAATCCTTGATCTCTCAGGATCTGTGGACCCCACAGGATCCCCACCTACCCTCCCATAATACTCTTCCCCAAATACCCCTCACCAATCAACTTATTCACTCTTCCCCATCACCTCTTCACTAATCACCTCCATATCTCTTCCCCAAAAACCCCACCTACCTCACCTTTCAAATTCAAAACACTTTTCCCTCTAAAACTCAACCCTAATGACCGAACCCTAACCCTCCCCTCACCCCTATATAAACCCCTCACTGCTCCTTCATATTCACACAAAACAAACACCTTTCCCCCATCTTGGCCAAACCACCTATAACCCTCTATCTCCTCCATTTTCTTCTTCTTCCCCTTCTTTCTTTCTTCTTTTGCTCGAGAACGAGTAAACCTTTTAAGTTTGGTGTGGTAAAAGCATTGCTTTTTATTTTTCCATAACCATTTATGGCACCTAAGGCCGGAGAAACCTCTAGAAAGAGGAAAGGGAAGGCAAAAGCTTCCACCTCCGAGTCATAGAAGATGGAGAGATTCATCTCAAAGGTCCATCAAGACCACTTCTATGAAGTTGTGGCCAAGAGGAAGGTGATCCCTGAGGTCCCTTTCATGCTCAAGAAAAATGAGTATCCGGAGATCCGACATGAAATCCGAAGTAGAGGTTGGGAAGTTCTTACCAACCCCATTCAACAAGTCGGAATCTTAATGGTTCAAGAGTTCTATGCTAATGCATGGATCACTATGAACCATGATCAAAGTATGAACCCGAATCCAAAGAATTGGCTTACAATGGTTCGGGGGAAATACTTAGATTTCAGTCCGGAAAATGTAAGGTTGGCGTTCCACTTGCCAATTATGCAAGAAAATGCACGCCCCTACACTAGAAGGGTCAACTTTGATCAAAGGTTGGACCAAGTCCTCATGGACATATGTGTGGAAGGAGCTCAATGGAAAAGAGACTCAAGAGGCAATTCGGTTCAATTGAGAAGACCGTACCTTAAGCCTGTGGCTAGATGATGGTTGGAGTTCATCCAACGCTCCATCATTCCCACTAGCAATCGATCTGAAGTGACCGTGGATCGGGCCATCATGATCTATAGTATCTTGATTGGGGAGGAAGTAGAAGTTCATGAGATCAGACCTCTAGAACTCTACAAGGTGGCTGACAAGTCATCTACCTTGGCAAGGTTAGCCTTTCCTAATCTCATTTGTCATCTATGCAATTTAGCTGGGATTGACATAGAAGGAGACATCCTCATTGAAGAGAACAAGCCCATCACTAAGAAAAGAATGGAGCAAACAAGAGAGCTCATTCATGGATTTCAACAAGAGCATGAGGGTCTAACTTAGTTATCTCTCTCAACTATAATAAAAGTTGAATCTAAACTCCACTTGGTCAACCTATACCAGGGCAAAGGAAAGTCAAGGGACTAATTAAATTGACCTTTGAATCCTAATTATTTCGTAAGAAAAGATTGGGATTATTCAGGTTCAGCTCAATTAGCAAGATAACGATTATTAATTACGTTGAGTTTAATAACTGTTGAGTTACTAAATTCTTAATCAGAACCAAAAGGGGAAAAAGTAAAATTGCTAGAGTGAAAATATCCTCAGATGGGAAGCATCAATAACATAAATCAAAGAGGGCAATAGTAAACTGAAATACCTCAAATATCATTAAATAAAAATGTCATCAACAGCCAATTGGGCAACATCTTGCAAGTATAGTTTCTAAACCTTCAAAAGTCCTTTCATACAAACGTTTTGGGTGTCACAAGTAACAAACCCCTTTAAAAATTGTTAACCGAGTATTCAAACCTCGGGTCGTCTTCTCAAGGAACTGCAAAGAAGTACATTCTTATTATTGGCTATAAAGGTTGTGAATTCGGGGTTTAAAAGGTGAGAAGCAAGTGATTTAAATGACAAGTAAAGTAAATGGCAATTAAAAATAAATAAATAACTGTAAAACAACTTTTGGCAAGATAAGGGAATTTAGAGGTCTAACTTAGTTATCTCTCTCAACTATAATAAAAGTTGAATCTAAACTCCACTTGGTCAACCTTTACCAGGGCAAAGAAAAGTCAAGGGACTAATTAAATTGACCTTTGAATCCTAATTATTTCCTAAGAAAAGGTTGGGATTATTTAGGTTCAGCTCAATTAGCAAGAAAACGATTATTAATTACGTTGAGTTCAACAACTGTTGAGTTACTAAATTCTTAATCAGAACCAAAAAGGGAAAAAGTAAAATTGCTGGAATAATAAAAATATTCTCAAATCGTAAACAATGATAACCATAAATTAACAAGAGCAATAATAAATTGAAAATGCCTCAATACCATTAATTCAAATAATTATCTGTAACATGGAATAATTCATAAATTAAACACCAGGCGACGCGAACGCGTGGGTCACGCGGACGCGTGACCTGGCCAACACCCAATCCACGCGGTCGCGTGGACGACGCGGCCGCGTCACTTTTCCGCGACCTGTACGGACCAGAAAGCGCTGGAAGTGATTTCTGGGCTGTTTCTGACCCAGTCTTCGGCCCAGAGAACACAGATTAGAGGCTATAAAGTGGGGGAATGCATCCATTCATAATGATGCCTCTAATAATTTACTTTTCATGTTTTAAATGTAGTTTTGGAGAGAGAGGTTCTCTCCTCTCTCTCTCTTAGGATTTAGGTAGTGTTTTTAGAAATTATGATTTAGGACTTCTCTTAGCTTTCTAGAGTGACTCTCGATCCCAGGTTTAATATTCCTTTTTACTATTTAATTTCTCTTTTATATTTTGATTACTCTGAAGCTTTTATTATGTTTGATTGATGTTGCCCAATTGGCTGTTGATGACATTTTTATTTAATGATATTTGAGGTATTTCAGTTTACTATTGCTCTCTTTGATTTATGTTATTGATGCTTCCCAACTGAGGATATTTTCACTCTAGCAATTTTACTTTTTCCCCTTTTGGTTCTGATTAAGAATTTAGTAACTCAACAGTTGTTGAACTCAACGTAATTAATAATCGTTATCTTGCTAATTGAGCTGAAACTAAATAATCCCAACCTTTTCTTAGGAAATAATTAGGATTCAAAGGTCAATTTAATTAGTCCCTTAACTTTCCTTTGCCCTGGTAAAGGTTGACCAAGTGGAATTTAGATTCAACTTTTATTATAGTTGAGAGAGATAACTAAGTTAGACCTCTAAATTCCCTTATCTTGCCAAAAGTTGTTTTACAGTTATTTATTTATTTTTAATTGCCATTTACTTCACTCCTCATTTAAATTACTTGCTTCTCACCTTCTAAACCCCGAATTCACAACCTTTATAGCCAATAATAAGAACATACCTTCCTCGTAGTTCCTTTAGAAGACGACCCGAGGTTTGAATACTCGGTTAACAATTTCAAAAGGGGTTTGTTACTTGTGACACCCAAAACGTTTGTATGAAAGGACTTTTGAAGGTTTAGAAACTATACTTGCAACGAGTTCCGGAGGTAAATTCTCTTCTCTGACACCAATAATTAGGATATTTTAGTTAGATTTTTCTTTCTTTTATAGAATAGAATAAATTGCATAGGTTAGGATAGTTGCATGCATGTTCTACTTGATTGAAAAGACAATAAGTTTCTTTTAAAAATCTATCTTTGGAACAAAATTTCACTATATTTTAACTAAACATGCATACAATATATAAATGATATATGATGCTTGAGTTAGAGAACACACAGCCTGTGAGTCTTGAGCTTAAATTGTATGGTTGCATTCAAACCATAATTTCATTTCTGTGTGTTACATTTCATTTTACTTTGATGTTCTTTCCTTTGCTTTAATCTATATGTCCAATTATAGAATATAGAATAGATACATACCAAGAGAATGATTGAGGCCATCATTTGATTTTAGCTTACTTACCCCAATTAGCTTACCTTTTACATCACCCTTGTTAGCCCCCTTGAGCCTTTTAAAACCCCTTTATTCTATTTTGCCAAATTACTAGCCTTAAGCAGAAAAACAAAAGAAAACCCCAAGTGAATCCTTGGTTAGCTTAAGATAGAAAATCATGAATAGAGTTAAATGTGGGAAACCTTGTGGGAACATGAGTGATAGGAATAAATCTGCTTGAGTTGTATTTGGAACATGATGTTTGAGCTAAAGAACACACAACCTGTGAAAGATTTGAGCCTTTATGTATGGTTACATTATTTAACCATAATTATTTTATTCTTGTGTGTTTACTTCTCTATGATTGTAATCTATATTTTCATTAAGAAATCCCTGAGATGCCTCAAGGGATGCAATTTTCTCCACACAACTATTGGGAATAACTCAACACCTCCTTGGAAGGCTTGAGTTACAACATGGATTAGAAAAGATCAAAGAGCTGTGAGGGAGGAGCAACAAAGGCAAGGAAGAGGCATAGATGAGCTTAGGCGTTCCATTGGGCAACATTTGTTTAGTGGGTGTGTCCACCAAATTTTGAGACACGGTGACACACTCACACCCATGTTTCATGTTTGGTTTTCAAATACATAAAATAAGTAAAGACACGGTGGTACACATTAGTACACAAATGCATAAAATTTGTGTATTGTTATTTTATTGAGACACTAAGACACAAAGGTTAAGACACAAGTTTTTCCACTTTTATCCTTAAAAGTAGTGACTGTGGTGATTTTTTTTGGGAGATGAGGATAATATTGACATTTGCAATTTATGTTCTGTCTTGAGCATAGTTACCAAACAAAGTAAAAATTTTGTGTCTCCTTATGTATATGTCTTCAAATTTGTGTATTTGTGTCTATGTCTTCACCCATACATAAACCAAACACAGCCTTGGTTCTTCATGAGGAAGACGCCACCCACACTAAGGTGGACTCATTCCTTAATCTCCTTGTCTATTTATTTTCTATTTTCGGTTTTTGAGCTTTATGTTTTTCTATGTTTGTGTCTTCATTACACGATCATTAGTGTCTAGTGTCTATGTCTTAAAGCTATGAATAATTCCATGAATCCTTCATCTCTCTTAAATGAAAAATGTGCTTAATTACAAAAGAATAAGAAGTACTTGGATTTCAAATTTTATCTTGAAATTAGTTTAATTATTTTGATATGGTGGCAATATATTTTGTTTTCTGAATGAATGCTTGAACAATGCATATTTTTTGATAGTGAAGTTTATGAATGTTAAAATTGTTGGCTCTTGAAAGAATGATGAACAAAGAAAAATGTTGTTGGCAATCTAAAAAATCATGAAATTGATTCTTGAATCAAGAAAAAACAGTGAAAAAAATAGTGAAAAAA
Organism: Arachis stenosperma; assembly: GCF_014773155.1. NCBI lineage: Eukaryota > Viridiplantae > Streptophyta > Magnoliopsida > Fabales > Fabaceae > Arachis > Arachis stenosperma. The sequence goes on along the minus strand of NC_080379.1, from coordinate 99,568,357 downwards.
AGAGAAAGAAAGAAAAAGAAAAAGCAAGCAGAAAAAGCCAATATCCCTTAAAACCAAAAGGCAAGGGTAAAAAGGATCAAGGCTTTGAGCATCAGTGGATAGGAGGGCCCAAGGAAATAAAATCCAGGCCTAAGCGGCTAAATCAAGCTGTCCCTAACCATGTGCTTGTGTCATGAAGGTCCAAGTGAAAAACTTGAGACTGAGTGGTTAAAGTCGTGATCCAAAGCAAAAGAGTGTGCTTAAGAACTCTGGACACCTCTAATTGGGGACTTTAGCAAAGCTGAGTCACAATCTGAAAAGGTTCACCCAGTTATGTGTCTGTGGCATTTATGTATCCGGTGGTAATACTGGAAAACAAAGTGCTTAGGGCCACGGTCAAGACTCATAAAGTAGCTGTGTTCAAGAATCAACATACTAAACTAGGAGAATCAATAACACTATCTAAAATTCTGAGTTCCTATAGTTGCCAATCATTCTGAATTTCAAAGGATAAAGTGAGATGCCAAAACTGTTCAGAAGCAAAAAGCTACAAGCCCCGCTCATCTAATTAGAACTAAGTTTCATTGATACTGTGGGATTCATTGTATATTCTCTTCTTTTTATCCTATTTTGTTTTCAATTGCTTGGGGAAAAGCAACAATTTAAGTTTGGTGTTGTGATGAGCGGATAATTTAGACGCTTTTTGGCATTGTTTCTACATAGTTTTTAGTATGATTTAGTTAGTTTTTAGTATATTTTTATTAATTTTTAAGCAAAATTCACATTTCTGGACTTTACTATGAGTTTGTGTTTTCTGTGATTTCAGGTATTTTCTGGCTGAAATTGAGGGACTTGAGCAAAAATCTGATTCAGAGGCTGACAAAGGACTGCTGATGCTGTTGGATTCTGACCTCCCTGCACTCGAAATGAAATTTTTGGAGCTACAGGAGTCCAAATGGTGCACTCTCAATTGCGTTGGAAAGTGGACATCCAGGACTTTCCAGCAATTTATAATAGTCCATACTTTGCTTGAGTTTAGACAACACAAACTGGCATTTAACGCTAGCTTTCTGCCCTATTCTGGCGTTAAACACCAGAAACAAGTTGCAAAGCAGAGTCAAATGCCAAGAAACAAGTTACAAACTGGCGTTCAACTCCAAGGAAGACCTCTACACATGAAAGCTTTAATGCTCAGCCCAAGCACACACCAAGTGGGCCCAGAAATGGATTTCTGCGTCATTTACTCATTTCTGTACCCCTAGTAACTAGTCTAGTATAAGTAGAACTTTTTACTATTGTATTTTCATCTTGGTATCTATCTTTGATCAGTTTATGTGATCTTAGACATTGGGGGCTGGCCTCACGGCCATGCCTGGACCTTCATCACTTATGTATTTTCAACGGTGGAGTGATGAGCGGATAATTTGTATGCTTTTTGGCATTGTTTTTAGTATATTTTTAGTATGATCTAGCTAGTTTTTAGTATATTTTTATTAGTTTTTAGTTAAAATTCACTTTTCTGGACTTTACTATGAGTTTGTGTGTTTTTCTGTGATTTCAGGTATTTTCTGGCTGAAATTGAGGGACCTGAGCAAAAATCTGATCCAGAGACTCAAAAGGACTGCAGATGCTGTTGGATTCTGACCTCCCTGCACTCGAAGTGGATTTTCTGGAGCTACAGAAGCCCAATTGGCGCGCTCTCAACGGCGTTGGAAAGTAGACATCCTGGGCTTTCCAGCAATATATAATAGTCCATACTTAGCCCAAGATTTGATGGCCCAAACCGGCGTTCAAAGTCACCTCAAGAAATTCCAGCGTTAAACGCCGGAACTGGCACCTAATTGGGAGTTAAACGCCCAAACTGGCACTAAAGCTGGCGTTTAACTCCAAGGAGAGTCTCTACACGAAAAAGCTTCATTGCTCAGCCCAAGCACACACCAAGTGGGCCCGGAAGTGGATTTTTATGTCATTTACTCATCTATGTACTAGTTTTCTATAAGTAGGACCTTTTACTATTGTATAAAGGAGACTTTGGGTAGCTATCTCTGTTTTATGCTATCTTAGACCTTTGGGAGGCTGGCCATTCGGCCATGCCTAGACCTTGTTCTTATGTATTTTCAACGGTGGAGTTTCTACACACCATAGATTAAGGTGTGGAGCTCTGCTGTACCTCGAGTATTAATGCAATTACTATTGTTCTTCCATTCAATTCCGCTTGTTCTTTGTCCAAGATATCACTTGTTCTTCAACATGATGAAGGTGATGATTGACGCCCATCACCATTCTCACTCATGAACAAGGTGACTGACAACCATTCTTGTTCTACAAGCATCTGAGGCTTAGTGAATATCTCTTGGATTCCTGATTGCACGATGCATGGTTGATCGCCTGACAACTGAGTGCTCGCCTGACAAACGAGCCAACCATTCCGTGAGATCAGAGTCTTCGTGGTATAGGCAGGACTTGATGGCAGCATTCAAGAGAATCCGGAAGGTCTAAACCTTGTCTGTGGTATTCTGAGTAGGATTCAATGACTGAATGACTGTGACGTGCTTCAAACCCTGAGGGCGGGGCGTTAGTGACAGACGCAAAAGAATCACTGGATTCTATTCCGCGCCTGATTGAGAACCGACAGATGAATTCCGCTATGTTGTGACCAGAGCATATGCAATCGCTTTCACTGAGAGGATGGGAGGTAGCTGCTGACAACAGTGAAACCCTACACGAGCTTGCCATGGAAAGGAGTAAGAAGGATTGGATGAAGGCAATAGGAAAGCAGAGAGACGGAAGGGAAGGCATCTTCATACACTTGTCTGAAGCTCTTACACCAATGATATGCATAAGTATCACTATCTTTATCTTCTATGTTATTTTCGTTCATCATCATAAACAATTGAGTTTGCCTGACTAAGATTTACAAGATGACCATAGCTTGCTTCAATGCTAACAATCTCCGTGGGATCGACCCTTACTCACGTAAGGTATTACTTGGACGACCCAGTGCACTTGCTGGTTAGTTGTGTGAAGTTGTAGTGATCACAATTTCGCGCTACCAAGTTTTTGGCGCCGTTGCCGGGGATTGTTCAAGTTTTGAGTAAGCTTTTGGTAACAATGCCTGGGATTGTTCTAGTTTGGACAACTGACGGTTCATCTTGTTGCTTAGATTAGGTATTTATTTTTTTTCGAAATTCTTGAAGATGAATTCTAGAGTTTCATTATGATTTGTTGAAATCTGGCTGGCTGAGAGGCCATGTCTAATCTGATTGGACCGAGGTTTCAACTTATCACCACAAGAGCTTGTTGATTTTCATCAATTTTGCTTTTGGAGCAGTGATCCGCTAAGGCTTGGCTGACCTTTGATCATGTCTAGTGTTTTGGACCGAAGCTTTCTTTGAAAGCTTGGCTGGCTGTGAAGCCATGTCTAATTCCTGGACCGGAGTCTTAGACTAGCATTGCACTGATTCCTGGAATTCTCATTAAGAATTTTGATACCTTTTTCCACTTAATTTTCGAAAAACACAAAAAAAAAATTACAAAATCATAAAAACCAAAAAAAATATTTGTTGTTTCTTGCTTAAGTCTAGTGTCTCATCTTAAGTTTGGTGTCAATTACATGCATTCATTCATGTGTCTTAAGGATCTTCAAGTAATTCTTGATGATTTCTTACTCTGATCTTTGAATTCTTTTGGCTTGAGTGTTTATGTGTCTCATATAGTGTTAGTAGTATACAAACTGCTAAGTTTGGTGTCTTGCATGCATTGTTATTTGATTCTTATTGCATTTTGATTATTAAAAATCCAAAAATATTTTTAATTTGTGTCTTTTCAAGTCAATGATACAAAGAATTGAAGATTCAGAACATGCTGCAGAGGAATTATACAGAAAAAGCTGAGCATTCAAAAATGCCCAGTGAAGAAGGCAGACTGGCGTTTAAACGCCAGCCAGGGTACCTGGTTGGGCGTTTAACGCCCAAAGAGGTAGCATTTTGGGCGTTAAACGCCAGAATGTACACCATTCTGGGCGTTTAACGCCAGGATGGTGCTAGGGGGAAGATTTTGTTTTCAAATCAATCTTTTTTTTCAAGTTTTCAAAGTTTTTCAAAACCAAATCTTTTTCAAATCATATCTTTTCAATCAAATGTTTTCAAAATCAATTTCTTTCCTTTTTCAAAGATACTTACTAACAATTAATGATTTGATTGAACATTTTTTGCCTTTTCTATTAAGGAAGGTTTTATGTTTGAATCATATCTTTTCTTGTTAGGCAAGTCATCAAATTTTTTTTTTTAAATCACATCTTTTCAAATTGTTTTCAAAACATATCTCTTAAAATTATTTTCAAATCATATCTTCTCAATCACATCTCTTTAAAACTAATCATATCTTCTTAACCACATCTTTTTCAAAATAGTTTTCAATCAAATCTTTCTAATTTCTAATTTCAAAATCTTTTTCAAAAATCACTTGATTTCTTTTCCACTTTCAATTTTCGAAAATCAATTAAGTGTTTTTCAAAATGTTTTCAAAATCTTTTGATTGAATTTTCGAAAATTCTCTTCCCTCCTTCTCACATCCTTCTATTTATGGAGTACCACTCCTTCTTAATGCACAATTCGAACCTTATCTAATTAAAGTTCGAATTATTCTTCTCCTTCTTCTTACTATTTCTCTTTTCCTCTGACACTTCAAGGAATCTCTATACTGTGACATAGAGGATTCCACATTTTCTTTTTCTCTCCTCTTTCATATGAGCAGGAGCAGAGACAAAGGCATTCTTGTTGAAGCTGATCCTGAACCTGAAAGGACCTTGAAGAGAAAGCTAAGAGAAGCTAAAGCACAACTCTCTTTAGAGGACCTGACCGAATTCTTCAAGGAAGAAGAACACATGGCAGCCGAAAACAACAACAATGCCAACAATGCAAGGAAGGTGCTGGGTGACTTCACTGCACCTACTCCTGATTTTTATGGGAGAAGCATCTCTATCCCTGCCATTGGAGCAAACAACTTTGAGCTTAAGCCTCAATTAGTTTCTCTAATGCAACAGAATTGCAAGTTCCGTGGACTTCCAATGGAAGATCCTCATCAGTTCTTAGCTGAATTCTTGCAAATCTGTGACACAGTCAAGACTAATGGGGTTAACCCTGAGGTCTACAGACTGATGCTATTCCCTTTTGCTGTAAGAGACAGAGCTAGAATATGGTTGGATTCTCAACCTAAAGAAAGCCTGGACTCTTGGGAAAAGCTAGTCAATGCCTTCTTGGCAAAGTTCTTTCCACCACAAAGATGGAGTAAGCTTAGAGTGGAAGTCCAAACCTTCAGACAGAAGGATGGAGAATCCCTCTATGAAGCTTGGGAAAGATACAAACAATTAATCAGAAGATGTCCTTCAGACATGCTTTCTGAATGGAGCATCATAGGTATTTTCTATGATGGTCTCTCTGAACTATCCAAGATGTCTTTGGATAGCTCTGCTGGAGGATCTCTTCATCTGAAGAAGACGCCTGCAGAAGCTCAGGAACTAATTGAAATGGTTGCAAATAACCAATTCATGTACACTTCTGAAAGGAATCCTGTGAACAATGGACTAGTCAGAAGAAAGGAGTTCTTGAGATTGACACTCTGAATGCCATACTGGCTCAGAACAAGATATTGACTCAACAAGTCAATTTGATTTCTCAAAGTCTGTCTGGAATGCAAAATGCACCAAACAGTACTAAGGATGCTTCATCTGAGGAAGAAGCTTATGATCCTGAGAACCCTTCAATGGAAGAGGTGAATTACCTAGGAGAACCCTATGGAAACACCTATAATTCTTCATGGAGAAATCACCCAAATTTCTCATGGAAGAATCAAGAGAGACCTCAACAAGGTTTCAATAACAATAATGGTGGAAGAAACAGGTTTAGCAATAGCAAGCCTTTTCCATCATCTTCTCAGCAACAGACAGAGAGTTCTAAGCAGAATACTTCTGACTTAGCAACAATGGTCTCTGATCTAATAAAGACCACTCAAAGTTTCATGAATGAAACAAGGTCCTCCATCAGAAATTTGGAAGGACAAGTGGGACAGCTGAGCAAGAAAATTACTGAACTCCCTCCTAGTACTCTTCCAAGTAATACAGAAGAAAATCCAAAAGGAGAGTGCAAAGCCATAAACATGGCCGAATATGGAGAGGAAAGAGAGGAGGAGGACGCCACTGAGGAAGACCTCAGTGGGCGTGTACCAATCTCCTCTGAGTTCCTCAATGAGGAACCATGGGAATCTGAGGCTCAAAATGAGACCATAGAGATTCCATTGGACTTACTTCTGCCATTCATGAGCTCTGATGAGTATTCTTCCTCTGAAGAGGATGAGTATGTCACTGAAGAGCAAGTTGCTAAATACCTTGGAGCAATCATGAAGCTAAATGACAAGTTATTTGGAAATGAGACTTGGGAGGAAGAACCACCTTTGCTCACCAAGAACTGGATGACTTGTCTAGGCAGAAACTGCCTCTAAAGAGGCAAGATCCTGGGAAGTTTTCTATACCTTGTACCATAGGCACCATGACCTTCAAAAAGGCCTTGTGTGACTTAGGGTCAAGTGTAAACCTCATGCCCCTCTCTGTAATGGAGAAATTAGGGATCTTTGAGGTGCAAGCTGCAAGAATCTCATTAGAGATGGCAGACAATTCAAGAAAACAAGCTCATGGACTTGTAGAGAATGTTTTGGTGAAGATTGAAGACCATTACATCCCTATGATTTCATAGTCCTAGAGACTGGGAAGTGCATGGATGAATCCATCATCCTTGGCAGACCCTTCCTAGCCACAGCAAAGGCTGTGATTGATGTTGATAGAGGAGAGTTGATCATTCAAGTGAATGAAGAATCCTTGGTGTTTAAGGCCCAAGGACATCCCTCTATCATCATGGAGAGGAAGCATGAAGAGCTTCTCTCAAAACAGAGCCAAGCAGAGCCCCCACAGTCAAACTCTAAGTTTGGTGTTGGGAGGCCACAACCAAACTCTAAGTTTGGTGTTGAACCCCACATTCAAACTCTAAGTTTGGTGTTGGGAGGTTCCAACACGGTTCTGAGTATTTCTGAGGCTCCATGAGAGTCCTCTGTCAAGCTAATGACATTAAAGAAGCGCTTGTTGGGAGGCAACCCAATGTTTTATAGCTAACTATTTTCTTTTGTTAGTTTTATCTTTTTTGTAGGTTGATGATCATAAGAAGTCACAAAAACAATGAAAAAAGCAAAAACAGAATGAAAAACAGGAAGAAAAACAGCACACCCTGGAGGAGAAGAAGCTGGGTTCAAACGCCAGTAATGCTAGCTGTTGGGCGTTTAACGCCCAGTCTGGCACCATTCTGGGCGTTTAACGCCAGAAAGGGGCACCAGACTGGCGTTAAACGCCAGTAAAGGGCAACAACCTGGCGTTAAACGCCAGGAATGGGCATCAGCCCGGCGTTTAACGCCAGAAATAGCTCAAAACGTGATTTTGAGCAACATTTGGTGCAGGGATGACTTTTCCTTGACACCACAGGATCTGTGGACCCCACAGGACCCCACCATCACTCTCTCTTCTTCCCCCATTCACCAATCACCTCAATACCTCTTCCCCAAAACCCTTCACCTATCAAATCCCATCTTTCTCTTCACCACTCACATCCATCCTTCATAAATCCCCACCAACCTCACCCTTCAAATTCAAACCACTTTCCCTCCCAAACCCCCCATCATGGCCGAACCATTACCCCCTCTCTCCTATATATACCTTCTTCAACCCTTCATTTTCACACAACCTAACACCCCTTCTTTCCCTTTTTGGCCGAACACACCACCTTCCCCTCTCCTCATTTCTTCTTCTTCTACTCTCTTCTTTCTTCTTTTGCTCGAGGACGAGCAAACATTTTAAGTTTGGTGTGGTAAAAGCGTTGCTTTTTCGTTCCATAACCTTTATGGCATCCAAGGCCGGAGAAACCTCTAGAAAGAGGAAAGGGAAGGCAAAGGCTTCCACCTCCGAGTCATGGGAGATGGATAGATTCCTCTCAAGGGTGCATCAAGTCCACTTCTATGAAGTTGTGCCTAGAAGAAGGTGATCCCCGAAGTCCCTTTTCACTCAAAAAGGTGAATATCCGGAGATCCGCCATGAGATCCGAAGAAGAGGTTGGGAAGTGCTTACCACCCCATTCAACAAGTCGGAATCTTGATGGTTCAAGAGTTCTATGCCAATGCATGGATCACCAAGACCATGACCAAAGTGTGAACCCGAATCCAAAGAATTACCTCACTATGGTTCGGGGGAAATACTTGGATTTTAGTCCGGAGAGTGTGAGGGTGGCGTTCAACTTGCCTATGATGCAAGGAGATGAGCACCCTTACACTAGAAGGGTCAACTTTGATCAAAGGTTGGACCAAGTCTCACAACCATATGTGAAGAGGGCGCACAATGGAAGCAAGATTCAAGAGGAAAGCCGGTTCAATTGAGAAGGCATGACCTCAAGCCCGTGGCTAGAGGATGGTTAGAGTTCATACAACGCTCAATCATTCCCACTAGCAACCGGTCCGAAGTTACCATAGACCGGGCTATCATGATCCATAGCATCATGATTGATTGGAGAAGAAATAGAAGTTCATGAGGTTATAGCCCAAGAACTCTACAAGGTGGCGGACAAGACCTCCACTTTGGCAAGGTTAGCCTTTCCTCATCTCATCTGTCACCTCTGTTATTCAGTTGGAGTTGACATAGAGGGAGATACCCCATTGATGAGGACAAGCCCATCACCAAGAATCCATTCTCCTCCATGAAATTAGAGAAGACCAAAGAATCATGAGGGAGGAGCAACAAAGACAAGGAAGAGACATTGAGGAGCTCAAGCACTCCATAGGATCTTCAAGAGCAAGAAAGAGCCACCATCACTAAGGTGGACCCGTTCCTTGATTTCCTTGTTCTTTATTCTTCTGTTTTTCGAATTTTTTGCTTATGTTATCCATGTTTGTGTCTTGTGATCATAGTGTCTTAGTGTCTATGCCTTAAAGTTATGAATGTCTATGAATCCATCACCTTTCTTGAATAAAAACGTGCTTAATTGAAAAGGAAAGAATTTCATGAATTCTGAATTTTATAATAGTTTAATTAATTTGATGTGGTGTCAACACTTTTGTTCTCTGAATGTATGCTTGAACAGTGCATATGTCTTTTGAACTTGTGGTTCATGAATGTTGGCTCTTGAAAGAATGATGAAAAAGGAGACATGTTACTGAGGATCTGAAAAATCATTAAAAATGATTCTTGAAGCAAGAAAAAGCAAAAAAAAAAAGAGAAAAAAAAAGCAAACGAAAAAAAAAAGAAAACCGAAAAAAAAAAAGAAAAAAAAAGAAATAAAGTTGTGATCCAAGGCAAATAAGAGTGTGCTTAAGAACCCTGGACACCTCTAATTGGGGACTTTAGCAAAGCTGAGTCACAATCTGAAAAAGGTTCACCCAATTATGTGTCTGTGGCATGTATGTATCCGGTGGTAATACTGGAAGACAGAGTGCTTTGGGTCACGGCCAAGACTCAAGAAATAGCTATGTTCAAGAATCATCATACTTTACTAGGAGAATCATTAACACTATCTGGATTCTGAGTTCCTAAAGAAGCCAATCATTCTGAATTACAAGGGATAGAGTGAGATGCCAAAACTATTCAGAGGCAAAAGATAAAAGCCCCGCTCATCTAATTAATACTGATCTTCATAGATGTTTTTGGAGTTCATTGCATATTCTCTTCTTTTTTATCTTATTTGACCTTCAGTTGCTTGGGGACAAGCAACAATTTAAGTTTGGTGTTGTGATGAGCGGATAATTTGTATGCTTTTTGGCATTGTTTTTAGTATATTTTAGTATGATCTAGCTAGTTTTAGTATTTTTATTAGTTTTAGTTAAAATTCACTTTTCTGGACTTTACTATGAGTTTGTGTGTTTTCTGTGATTTCAGGTATTTTCTGGCTGAAATTGAGGGACCTGAGCAAAAATCTGATCCAGAGACTCAAAGGACTGCAGATGCTGTTGGATTCTGACCTCTCTGCACTCGAAGTGGATTTTCTGGAGCTACAGAAGCCCAATTGGCGCGCTCTCAACGGCGTTGGAAAGTAGACATCCTGGGCTTTCCAGCAATATATAATAGTCCATACTTTGCCCAAGATTTGATGGCCCAAACCGGCTTTCAAAGTCACCTCAAGAAATTCCAGCGTTAAACGCCGGAACTGGCACCTAATTGGGAGTTAAACGCCCAAACTGGCACTAAAGCTGGCGTTTAACTCCAAGGAGAGTCTCTACACGAAAAAGCTTCATTGCTCAGCCCAAGCACACACCAAGTGGCCCGGAAGTGGATTTTTATGTCATTTACTCATCTATGTACTAGTTTTCTATAAGTAGGCCTTTTACTATTGTAAGGAGACTTTGGGTAGCTATCTCTGTTTTATGCTATCTTAGACCTTTGGGAGGCTGGCCATTCGGCCATGCCTAGACCTTGTTCTTATGTATTTTCAACGGTGGAGTTTCTACACACCATAGATTAAGGTGTGGAGCTCTGCTGTACCTCGAGTATTAATGCAATTACTATTGTTCTTCCATTCAATTCCGCTTGTTCTTTGTCCAAGATATCACTTGTTCTTCAACATGATGAAGGTGATGATTGACGCCCATCACCATTCTCACTCATGAACAAGGTGACTGACAACCATTCTTGTTCTATAAGCATCTGAGGCTTAGTGAATATCTCTTGGATTCCTGATTGCACGATGCATGGTTGATCGCCTGACAACCGAGTGCTCGCCTGACAAACGAGCCAACCATTCCGTGAGATCAGAGTCTTCGTGGTATAGGCAGGACCTGATGGCAGCATTCAAGAGAATCCGGAAGGTCTAAACCTTGTCTGTGGTATTCTAAGTAGGATTCAATGACTGAATGACTGTGACGTGCTTCAAACCCTGAGGGCGGGGCGTTAGTGACAGACGCAAAAGAATCACTGGATTCTATTCTGCGCCTGATTGAGAACCGATAGATGAATTCCGCTATGCTGTGACCAGAGCATATGCAATCGCTTTCACTGAGAGGATGGGAGGTAGCTGCTGACAACAGTGAAACCCTACACGAGCTTGCCATGGAAAGGAGTAAGAAGGATTGGATGAAGGCAGTAGGAAAGCAAAGAGACGGAAGGGAAGGCATCTTCATACACTTGTCTGAAGCTCTTACACCAATGATATGCATAAGTATCACTATCTTTATCTTCTATGTTATTTTCGTTCATCATCATAAACAATTGAGTTTGCCTGACTAAGATTTACAAGATGACCATAGCTTGCTTCAATGCTAACAATCTCCGTGGGATCGACCCTTACTCACGTAAGGTATTACTTGGACGACCCAGTGCACTTGCTGGTTAGTTGTGTGAAGTTGTAGTGATCACAATTTCGCGCTACCATGGAGTTTCTACACACAATAGATTAAGGGTGTGGAGCTCTGCTATTCCTCGAGTATTAATGCAATTACTACTGTTTTCTATTCAATTCATGCTTATTCTTATTCTAAGATATTCATTTGCACTTCAACCTGATGAATGTGTTGATCTGTGACACTCATAACCATTCTCACTTATGAACACGTGTCTGACACACACTTCTGTTCTACCTGCGAAAGCTAGAGTGTGTATCTCTTGGATTCCTGGTCCATGACGCATGGTTGCCTCTCCTGACAATAGAGCCTTCCATTCCGTGAGATCAGAGTCTTCGTGGTATAAGCTAGAATCCATTGGCAGCATTCTTGAGATCCGGAAAGTCTAATCCTTGTGTGTGGTATTCTGAGTAGGATTTAGGATGGGATGACTCTGACGAGCTTCAAACTCACGACTGTAGGGCATGGTGACAGACGCAAAAGGATAGTAAATCCTATTCCTACACGATCGAGAACCAACAACTGATTAGCCATGCGGGAAACCGTAGAGGACCTTTTTCACTGAGAGGATGGGAAGTAGCCACTGACAACGGTGACGCCCAACATACAGCTTGCCATGGAAAGGAGTATGAAGGATTGGATGAAGGCAGTAGGAAAGCAGAGATTTAGAAGGAACAACGCATCTCCATATGCTTATCTAAAACTCCCACCAATGAATTACATAAGTATCTCTATCTTTACTTTATGTTTTATTTATATTTTAGTTAACAAAACTCCATAACCCATTTGAATCTGCCTGACTGAGATTTACAAGGTGACCATAGCTTGCTTCAAGCCAACAATCTCTGTGGGATCGACTCTTACTCACGTAAGGTTTATTACTTGGACGACCCAGTGCACTTGCTGGTTAGTTGTGCGAAGTTATGAAAAAAAAGTGAGATTACAATTGTGCATACCAAGTTGTTGGTGCCATTGAGATCACAATTTTGTGTACCACATATGTCCTAGGGTTCAAGCTATTGGTGTCTAGCCTTATTGTTTGTTTCTTTGCCCATTCTTGGCTTTTCTTTTTCTTTTTCTTTCTTATTTGGCTTCATTCTCAAAGGATATTCATTGATAACAGACTTTATAGCAGCAAAATAATTCACACTTCAAAGAACATGTTATTATGCAGCTTTTGTTATTTGAGCTAACCATTAAATCAAACAAATACCACCACTGAATTTCATTCTAACTTCTACAACATTGAACATTCACTTTCTATTTCAAAAATTTTTCTTTTATTTATGCAGAAGGGAAACAAAACAAAATTCAAGCTAATGAGTAACAACAGTATAATGCAGGCTAGCACCTTCGGCAAACATCTCCACTTACACCTAGCTAAACACTTCAGCAAGATATATATATAGGAATCTCTAAGTTAAAATACTTCACAGCAATCAAGGATTAAGTGTCAATACAAACCATTGGGAATTCCTCTCAGCCTTTCCTTCTGTCATCATTATGTCTCTCTGTTGTTCCTTGATGACAAGTCATCTTAGCCTAGTTTCACTAGTCTTTTTCTTTTGTTTTCACTTGAATTATGCACTTTCTTGAGGCTTAAGCAAGCTAATTGAGGTAGATTTTCATGCTTCCTTTGATTGAATCAACCATAGATAAATTAATGCAATTTCATGAGGATTGATGCCATAATTGGTGCATATTAGGATAGAATGATCATCTCATGATTTTGAGCATAGCTTTGATGTGTTTGGTTGATTTATGATATGTGAAGAAAGCTTGGAAAAAGGTTGAAGCAAGAGGGAATGGCTAGGAGCAAAGAGGGGACAATGAAACAAGTGAAATTGAACCAGGAAGAATGAAGTTGGAGTTGAAGTTAGCCCTCAAACGTTGGCACAAACTTTTGGATGAAAAGTTAGCCTCAACGTTAGCCCCCTAACTTGGAGGCTAACGTTGGAAGTTGAAAATCACTCCCAGGGCTAGCCAACGTTTGCGCCAACGTTAGCCCCCTAACTTGGAGGCTAACGTTGGCATGAGAATTTCCTCCCAGGGTGCTTCACGTTTGCGCCAACGTTAGCCCCCTAACTTGGAGGCTAACGTTGGCATAAGAAATCTCCTCCAGGGCTAGCCAACGTTTGCGCCAACGTTAGCCCCCTAACTTGGAGGCTAACGTTGGCGCCACTAGCACACAAAGCAAGGCCAACGTTAGGGTCAAAGTTAGCCCCCTAACGTTGGCACCAACGTGAGATGCAGCAAACCCACTTTGCTGATATGAAAAGTTGGCCTCAAAGTTAGCCCCCTAACTTTGAGGCTAACTTTGAATCCAACTTTGCAAAAACCCAATTCCGGTTCAATTGGTTCACTTGGGTTTCTCTCCAAAACTTCAAGAGCAATCAACCAAGGCCTCTTTCAACCCAATTCCACCAAGAGCAAGAGCCCAACTCAAAGCTTGAAGATCAATTGAAGAAAGTGTATAAATAGGCTAAAATTCAAGTTATTCGGGGGCTTCCTTTTTTAGTTTTGAGAGAGTTTTCTTTTCTGTTTTGGGAGCTTGAGTGATCTTTATTTTCTTAGTTTAATTGCTTTCAATTTGAATTACACTTGTCTTGGATCTTGGGTTGGAGAATTGAAGAAATTCTGTTTCAATCTCACCTTGGATCTTGTTCACTTTCACTACAAATTGAACTTCCTTTTCTGCTAATTGCTTTTTCATCTAATCTCTCTGCAATTTACAATTTCCTTGTTATTGTTCTTGTTGGATCTAGGAAGGCATTGAGATCTAGACTTGGTTTTCTAGTCTCTGGGTCCTGAGATCACATTTTACCATTTCAATTTTCTGTACTTGCTTTATTTGTTTAATTTGCTTGTCTGTTTGAATTCAATCAAATCCCAATTCCCATTTACTCTTCTGTCTAATGCAATTTAATTTCTCTTGGTTTAATTCCTGCAAATCTAAGTCCCAATCCCCTTTACATTTCAAGCCATTTACATTTCTTGTCATTTAAGATCCTTGCAATTTACATTTCTTGCAATCTAATTTTCTGCCATTTAATTTCTTGTTCTTTAAGATTCAGCAATTTATTTCTTGCTCTCTTTACTTTAAATGCAATTTAAATTCTGCAATTCAATCAACCAAATCTTGATTCGCTTGACTAATTCAACCACTAAACAAAAATTGCTCAATCCTTCAATCCCTGTGGGATCGACCTCACTCCCGTGAGTTTTTATTACTTGATGCGACCCGGTGCACTTGCCGGTTAGATCGGTATTATTTTGGGAGAAATTCATTTCTCAAACCAAAATAATACCCATCAAGTTTTTGGCGCCGTTGCCGGGGATTGAAATAGATTGACAATGATTAAGTGAAGTGGAGATCTAGATCAAGCACTTTTACTTTTCTGTTTCTTTAATTTTTGACTAACACACTAACTGTTTGAATTTTTGCTTAAGCTAACTAAAACTTCATTCTAGCAATAGATTGAAGTGTCACTGGTTGTGTTTCCTTTGTGTTGTTTATGTCAGGAGGAAGAAGCGATGAATCCACACCTTTTGATCCTGAAACACTTTGGAGGTTGAGAAGAGAACTAAGAAATGGAAGAAAATCCAATAAATCCACAAGTAGAGTGGCCAACGACAATGGTCAGCCCCAAAGGAGAGTATTGGCTTCATATACATTTGCTAATCCAAGGCATTGTGGGAGTAGCATCCTTACCCCAAATGTCGATGCAAATAACTTTGAATTGAAGCCACAACTTATCACATTGGTCCAAAACAACTGCTCTTTTGGAGGAGGACCATTGGAGGATCCAAACCAACATCTATCCACTTTTTTGAGGATTTGTGACACAGTTAAAAGCAATGGAGTGCACCCTGACATATACAAGCTGTTGTTATTCCCATTTTCTCTCAGAGACAAAGCCACTCAATGGTTGGAATCCTTCCCAAGAGACAGCATCAACAATTGGGATGATTTAGTAACTAAGTTCCTTGCCAAGTTTTACCCACCTCAAAGAGTTATTAGATTGAAGACCGAGGTGCAGACATTCACACAATTGGATGCTGAAAATCTATATGAAGCATGGGAAAGATATAAGGCTCTGCTGAGGAAATGTCCACCAGAGATGTTTACTGAGTGGGACAAGCTACAGAACTTCTATGAAGGGCTCACTCTAAAGGCTCAAGAGGCACTTGATCACTCAGCTGGAGGATCACTGCAACTGATGAAAACTGCAGAAGAGGCTCAAGATCTCATTGATATGGTGGCCAACAACCAGTATTTCTTTGCTCACCAAAGGAAACGCCAACCATCATAAAGGAAAGGAGTAATGGTGTTGGAAGGAGTGGACTCAATTCTGGCTCAAAACAAAATGATGCAGCAGCAAATTCAACAACAATTTGAGCAAATGGCCAAGAGGATTGATAGCCTCCAAGTTGCAGCAGTCGACACAAGCCAATCATCAACCAAATGGGGGAAAAATGAAGAAAACCAAGAAGATCAGCAGCAGGAACAACCTCAATATGTGCACAACCAAAGCCCCGGCCAAAATGACGTCTATGGTGATACCCACAATCCATCCTGGAAGAACCATCCAAACATAAGATGGGGAGATAACCACACTCAAAACCAGCAACCATGGCAAAAAAATTCAAACCAAAACAACTCAAGAAACAACCAAAACCATAACCAGCAGAACACTAACCCCAATCCATATAGAAAACCCCAAAACAACCACCCAAATTCTAGCTACTATCCACCCAATAACCAAACCACTAACCAAAACACCTACCATCAACCTTCAACATCTCACACTCAGCCACAAGCGTCACAAGACACTCAAAGAATCTCCAATTTGGAGTTATTGATGGAAAAGATGATGAAGCACCAAGAGATAATGATGGAAAAACTCATGAAAAATCAAGAGATGGCAAAACAAGATCAGGAAGCAGCACGGAAGGATCAAGCCATAACAATCAAAAACCAAGAAGCTGCAATCAGAAATCTTGAGAGGCATATGGAACAAATGGCTAAACGAAACACAGAGATGGGTGAGAAGCAATCAAATGCATCCCCTAGTACCACTTCAGACCACCCAAGGGACAAAGGAAAAGCTACAAAGTGGGAGGAGTGCAAAGCAATTATGGTGGGAAGTGAGAAGGAAGCCATCAATCAGGAAGAACACAACAGAAAAGTTCCATGAGAAGAGATAGAAGAAAGAAGTGAAGAGGAGAGAAAGACCAAGAATGCAAAAAGCTCAAAGAAAGATGAGGACATCCTTGAAACACAGCTACAGGAGAAGAAGGAAGGGGTGAAGCCAGATGTCCCCAAACTTCCATACCCTCAGAGGTTCAAAAAAGAGAATGAGGATAAGCAATACTCAAAATTCCTGGACATATTCAAGACACTCAGCATCAATATTCCTTTCTTGGAAGCACTTGAACAGATGCCACTATATGCCAAATTTATGAAGGAAGTGCTGACAAAGAAAAGATCCCTGCAGGAAGGACAGATTGTTGAGATGACAAAGGAATGTAGTGCTATCCTCCAAAGAGAGTTACCAGAGAAGAAAGATGATCCTGGGCGTTTTTACATACCTTGCACCATAGGAAACATAACAATTGAGAAGTCATTTTGTGACCTGGGTGCAAGCATAAACCTGATGCCTTTGTCTCTAATGAGGAAACTTCAAATTTCTGAGCTGAAATCCACACGTATAGTTCTCCAAATGGCTGACAAATCCACTAAGCAAGCACTGGGAGTTGTGGAGAATGTATTGGTAAAAGTGGGAAAATTCTTTCTCCCTGCTGACTTTGTTATCTCAGATATAGAAGAAGACCCTAACACTCCCATCATCCTGGGGAGGCCTTTCCTAGCTACGGGCAGAGCATTGATAGATGTTGAAAAAGGGGAATTGTTGCTGAGAGTGCATGATGAGCATCTAGCATTCCATGTTTTTTAAAACTTTGCATGAACCCATTCAAGAAGACGATTCCATGAAGGATAAGGCCAGAGATCAAAGTTTGAAGGAGGCAATCAATGAGTTAACTCCAAGACTTCTAAATCCATGCTTGAAAGCAGTAGAAATGGTGCAACAAACCAAAGAAGTTAAGGAGGAACTAGATCCAAAACCCCCAGATGAGAAATTCAGCATCCCAGATAAAGAACCACCAAGGCAGGGAGTATCTCTTGAGAAAGAAAAGAAGAAGAGGCCAAGAGGGTGGAGAAATAAGAAAATCCCTACTGAAGGCTTTTCACCAGGGGATAAAGTGGTGTTAAACACCCAACCAATGAAGGTGTCTCCACAATTATCTGAATACTACACTGTGAACCGAGTCCTTTCATTTGAACACCTAGAGATCATCAAAGAGGAGACTGGAAGGAAGTTCACAGTAAGAGGAGAAAAGCTGAGGCACTATGATTTTCAACCTCCATGATCAAAGAATGAAGGATGTCAAGCTAGTGACATTAAAAGAGCGCTTGTTGGGAGGCAACCCAACATGAGGTAGTTTTCTTTTCATAACTTTTTTTCAATAAAAAGGTTGAATAATTGGTATGTATCGCAAAGAGCTAAGTTTGGTGTTCCACACCAAAATAAATTAAGAGAGAATGAAGCATTCTAAGTTTGGTGTTCCACCAAAATCTCACTTAAAAGCACATTCTCACTTCCTGCACAAAGCTAGCTCTAAGCGATCAGACAAATCATTCAACCATTTAATTGCTTTCTAGTTTTAGTTTTATAACCTTTAGCAAGGACACAATATTTTACATATAGTTAATCTGTTGCATCAAAGGAAGTGGCAAGGAATTAAGTTTGGTGTTCCCACACCAAATTAAATCCAAAAGCCACATTCAATTCATGCATATTAACCAGTCACCTAAGGGCTTGAGAAGCAAGCAACTTTTGAGAATTGTGCAGGGAACTAACAACCATTTGAAGATATTATGCATCATAACTCAAAAGGAGCACAACAGAAGGAAGGACAAGAGGACTGCAAACCAATAGGTTGTATCTATACTTAACTCTTGCTGTTGAGAAATGTTTTGACTTATGTTCTGCTAAAGTGTTCATTTAGTTCAAATAGAGTCAATTTCCCTTTAAAATAAGTAAGCTGGTTTAAGTTTGTGCTTGTGTGTTTACTTTCACTTGACTAAAAGCATGTTCTGTCCCCTGCACCTTTAATTCAATAAAAGAAATGTTTGAATGTGAAGTGAGATAGTTCTCTGTTGGATAGAAGTTTGATAAAAGTAAGTGGTGGTATGTGTGTGATTGTATAAAAACTCACTATTAAGTGAATAAGTGAACTAGAATGTCTTTTTCTAAGTATAGAGTGACTTACTGTCTATGAATCTCAATAAGAAAATCCGTGGTTCAAAAGAGAAAAAAAAAACAAAAAGAAAGAAAGAAAAGAGATAGCCAAAAGATGGCAGAACCAAAGAAAACAAAAAGAAACAAAGCTGGACACCAATAGCTTGAACCTTAAGAATATATGCCTGTGGTGTCTGAGTATTAGGATCTGCTTGGACTACTAAGCTCTTTGGAGTGCTTCAACACTCGGTGACTTGGATTAACTAATCCGGGATCATCAGCTGAAAATCCATTATCAAGAGCAACCTAACTACAAGGCATTTAGTAACCAAAAAGGTGCTGGGCATCAATGTTTAAAGGGAAAGGTGAGCCAAGTGTCCATGGTGAATAATGTGTCAAGTATTCAGAAAAGAAAATGAACTTGCTACACATGACACTCAAATAAAGCTTTGAACAAAGTAATAGCCAAGGATAAAGGAATAATGAGAGGTCATAGCAGTATGATACTTGAAGCTTGAAGGAGACTTTCTAAAGCCTAAGAATCAATAAGAAGTGAGTATGTGCATATCCACATAAAATCCCATGAACTATCAATAACATTCTGCTGGCATGAACATCTTTTTCCAATTCATTCTTTCTTCCTAATAATTCATTTCTTGCTTGGGGACAAGCAAGCTTTAAGTTTGGTGTTGTGATGACAAGTCATCTTAGCCTAGTTTCACTAGTCTTTTTCTTTTGTTTTCACTTGAATTATGCACTTTCTTGAGGCTTAAGCAAGCTAATTGAGGTAGATTTTCATGCTTCCTTTGATTGAATCAACCATAGATAAATTAATGCAATTTCATGAGGATTGATGCCTGTTCATACCCTGGGTCAAGATGTCCGACCTGGGATGTTTAGCAACAAGCCAACCAACCTCTTCAGGTCAGGCTATCCGACCTCTTCTTAAAGAGCTCGGCCAATATCCGACCTCTTCTTAAAGAGCTCGGCCAATATTCGACCTCTTCTCAAAGAGCTCGGCCAATATCCGACCTCTTCTCAAAGAGCTCGGCCAATATCCGACCTCTTCTCAAAGAGCTTGGCCAAAACACCACAGAGGCCCAAGAAGGCCCAAACGAAGGAACACAGCCCAATCTAAAGGCAGCCGAAAGATAAAGGCGGTTCCGTTGAAGATAAGCTGACCTCACCCAAAGATAAGATAAGATAAGATAAGATAACTAACTTATCTTATCTAAGAAGGTCACTTCTCACCATTATAAATACACTGGAGCACCCAGGTATAACTCATACTCTGATTCTACATAAAACCTGTTTAATACCCATGCTAACTTAAGCATCGGAGTCTCTTGCAGGTACCCCCCACCCTCCGGTGACGAAGGATCAGCAGTGCAACCAGTCCAACAAGTCGGACGCGGCAGCTCTGGCCACCATCTACAAGTCGGACGCGGCGGCTCCGACCACCATCAACAAGTCGGACACAACAGCTCCGACCAGCACAGAAGATCTCATCCGAGATCGACCTACAGTTTCAGGTTACCCTCGGAACATTGGCGTCGTTGCCGGGGAACCTGGAAGTCATCCCATCACCATGGCGGACAACCATGACAACGAACATGATTCAGATCTAGAGGATAGAACACCGCACAAAGACGCGGATACTACACCAAAAGATACTCTTCAACCCACCAAAGGCGAGAATTCGCCAAAAGAGGAGGCTATGGAGGCACTTCAAGATCGCTTAAAGCAACTCGAAAAAAGGTGGAACATCAACAAGAAGCTGAGAGAGACCTACGAAGGGAAGTTAGGTGATGCCACGAGTTAAAGGACAAGCTCCTAAAACTCGAAGCAGATCTCAAGGCCAAAACAACTCGATCCGGTCACGAAGACAGCCCCTACAAAGATCAAGACCCATTCACCAAAGATATCATGAAAGCTAAAAGTCCCAAAGGACTTCAAGGCTCCCGACATGATCCCGTACGGCGGCACATTGGATCCAAGCCATCATCTCAGTAATTTCAGAAGAATGTACCTCACCGACACATCGGACGCCATTCGATGCAAAGTCTTCCCGACTACTCTAACGAAGACAGCAATATGGTGCTTCGACAGTTTGTCTCCAAGATCCATCACAAGTTTGACGACCTTGTTAAGAAGATTCCTCGCCAGGTTCTCCATCCAGAAGGATAAAGCCAAACACACTTCAAGCTTGCTGGGAATTAAACAAGGAGATCAGAAAAGCCTTCACAGCTACATGGAAAGATTCAACAACGCATGCCTTGACATACAAAGTCTTCCAACAAAAGCGGCCATCATGGGACTCATCAATGGCCTAAGAGAAGGACCTCTCAGCCACTCAATATCCAAGAAGCACCCAACATCTCTGAACGAGGTACAGGAACGGGAACAGAAATACATCAACATGGAAGAGAACTCTCGACTAGAAGAAAGCTAAAAAACCGAATTCTCCTAACCCACCACGGGACAAGGATAAAGAGTCCAAGAAAAGAGAAGATCAATCGGAGAAGATCCCACCACCTCGCCCAATCAAAAGCAAAAAGGAGAAAGAGGTCGGACGAGTTGAAGGCCCACCTCATAACAAAGAATTGGGCAAGTTGAAGGTCCACCTCACACCGAAGAGGTCGGGCGAGTTGAAGGTCCACCTCACACCAAAGAGGTCGGACGAGTTGAAGGTCCACCTCACACGGAAGAGGTCGGGCGAGTTAAGGTCCACCTCACAACAAAGAGGTCGGACAAGTTGAAGGTCCATCTCACAATAAAGAGGTCGGACAAGGTGAAGGTCCACCTCACACCGAAGAGGTCGGGCGAGTTAAGGTCTACCTCACACCAAAGAGGTCGGACAAGTTGAAGGTCCACCTCACACTGAAGATGTCGGGCGAGTTTAAGCTCCACCTCACACCAAAGAGGTCGGACAAGTTGAAGGTCCACCTCACACCGAAGATGTCGGGCGAATTGAAGGTCCACCTCACACCAAAGAGGTCGGACAAGTTGAAGGTCCACCTCACAACCAAGAGGTCGGACGAGTTGAAGGTCCACCTCATACCAAAGAGGTCGAACGAGTTAAACATCTACCTCACACCAAAGAGGTCGGACGAGTTGAACGTCCACCTCACACCAAGGAGGTCGGACGAGTTGAAAAGGACAACGGAGTACGAACAAGCCTTCCGAGATTTCAAAATTCTTGGGGCAACCACCCATCCTTTCCAGACCACGGGAAAGTGAAGAACTCATTATACCTCGCAGTGGGAAGTCAGGCAATAGCCTCAGCACTAGTCAGAGAAGACGAAAGTGGGAAACAACCCGTCTACTTCATCAGCAAAGCTTTACAAGGGACCGAACTAACCTATCAACAGATAGAAAAAGTTCGCCTACACCCTCATACTCACCTCCCGACGACTCCACCCATACTTTCAAGCTCACACTATCAGAGTTCCAACCAACCAGCCAATAAAGGGCATCCTGCAGAAAACAAACTTAGCTGGAAGAATCCTACAGAGGACAGCTCGGATAATTCGGGAGACCAGAGAACATCTCGGACAATTCGGGGGACTCTGGACAAAAACAGAAAATAGCTCGGACAAATCGGGGAAAATGAAGTCTGACACATAGAATGCCCGAGCTAATGCAGCCAGCACCAACAACTCGGACAAATCGGAGAAAAATGAAGTCCGACACATAGAATGCCCGAGCTTATGCATTTTCAAAACCAGCCAGCACCAACAGCTCGGACAATTCGGGGATATGAGGTCCGACACATACCTTGAGAGCAGAATGCCCGAGCTGATGCATTTTCAAAACTAGCCAACCAAGGGGCAATAACAGAAGCCTCATCCGAGCTACATTACAAGACCACAACAAATCGGTCTCGAAGGTGGTATAAGGGATGTACTCAGGGTCAGCCACAGTAACACGCATTTAAACTATGAAATCCAGCTAATCAGACACGCTGTCCGGGATCTTAGTAGACATCTCAAAGACATAGGTCGACTATGGAATTACTACCAAACAACTCGGGAAAATAAGGAAACAACTCGGACAATAACAGTAAAACATAAAGTGACAGACGTGGCAGTAAAAGGGAAACCCCAGGACTCACACAAAAGTCCAAGGGCACCCTTTGGAGGCAACAACAGAGCAAAAACCCAAATACAAAGTCAAAGCTTTACATCAAAAAGCATGCCAACTTCCACATTGCCCCACCAGAGGAGCTCATCAGTGTAACATCACCTTGGCCGTTCGCAAAGAGGGGACTCGACCTCCTCGGACTATTTTTCCAAGGATCGGGACAAGTCAAGTTCCTCATTGTAGGGGTGGATTACTTCACAAAATGGATTGAGGCAGAGCTCCTAGCTAATGCCACTGCTCAAAGAAGTCAGAAATTCTTGTACAAGAACATTATTACAAGGTTTGGGGTTTCTTACTCCATCACCACAAACAATGACACTCAATTCACGGACACAGGTTTCAAGAAAAGAGTGGCTAACTTGAAAATAAAGCACCAATTCACATCCGTAGAACACCCACAAGCCAATGGACAAGCAGAAGCTGCCAACAAAGTCATACTAGCTAGGTTAAAACGGAGACTAAAGGACACAAAGGGAGCTTGGGCTGAAGAGCTCCCACAAGTCCTATGGGCATATCGGACAACTCCACACTTCACCACGGGGGAATCACCCTTCCGATTGATTTATGAAATGGAGGCAATGATCCCAGTAGAGATCGAAGAAGGATCCCCCAAGAATGATCTTCTACAATGAAGAGGTCAACTCCCAAATCCAAAGGAAAGAACTCGACCTACTTCCAAGAGTCCGAGAGAGAGCTCCGATCAAGGAAAAGGCGTTAAAACGTCGAATGGCCTCAAGATACAATCAGAAGGTAGTACAGCGAAGCTTTGCCAACAACAACCTTATCCTAATCCGAAATGATATCGGAACAACTCGACCTGGAGAAGGAAAGCTAGCACCCAACTGGAAAGGACCATACCAAGTTGTTTAGAAGAACTGGGGAAAGGTTGCTACAGACTGCCCGAACTTGAAGGGCAAGAGCTACCAAGGTCATGGCATGCCTGCAATCTAAAAAGGGCGCCAGGCCGAGATCCAAAAAGATTGCCCGACCTAGAAAGGTAAGTACTAACATGTACACACTCTTATCTTTATATTATTGTTTAAAAGATTGCAGATTCCCTAAAAAGTTTCCTACCAAGACGCCCGACTATGGCAGGTCGGCAAGGTGAAACACCAAAATCATCGCCCGATCACGACAAAGTCGGCAAGATGAAAACCAAACTCATCGTCCGATTACAAAGCGACAAGTCGGCAAGGTGAAAACCAACTTCACCGCCCGACCACGATGAAAACCGAATTCATCATTCGATTTCGACAAAGTGAAAACAAAATTCACTGCTATACTAAGACGCATTAATCTGAAACGCAAATTTCACTGCCGGATCACGACAAGGTCGGCGGGGTGAAAACCAAATTCACCGCCCGATCATGATAAAATTCGGCAAAGATGAAACCAGAATTCATCGCCCGATTTCGACAAGGTCGGCAAAAAAGTGAAAGCAGAGTTCATCGTCCGATTATAAAGCTACAGGTCGGCAGAAAGTGAAAAACAATTTCACTGCACGACCACGATAAAGATGAGTCGTCCGATAAAGGTGAAAACGCAATTCACCCAAAGGACGAGCTAGAGATGCCAACCACTTTCTACAAATCGGCAAAGATGAACACAGAATAATGTAAGAAGTTATCGAAAGTGATCCAAAAAAGAACCTGACGAGGTCTTATAGATTGCTAAAATAGTAACTTAAAGACTGGCCGACGTTGAGAAGTCGGACCAAGTCAACCCAAGTTATCAGCAAATCCCTGAAAAGAGGTCTGGACAACCCTATAAAAGAGGAATTGCTATAACTTAGAAGAGATCGACCTAACGAAGTCGGTTTCCTACAAAAATAAGTTATAAAAGTAATACCTGAAAGAGACCTGGCAAAGGTCCAAGAAAGAGGATTATGAAATAACTTAGAAGAGATCGACATGACGAAGTCGGTCTCCTACAATAATAAAGTTATAGAAGTAATCCCTGAAAGAGACCTGACAAAGGTCCAAGAAAGAGGGTTACGAAATAACTTAGAAGAGATCGACATAAAGAAGTCGGTCTCCAACAACGGACAAGTTATAAAAGTAATCCCTGAAAGAGATCTGACAAAGGTCCAAGAAAGAGGATTACAAAAATAACTTGGAGAAGGGACTGACGTAAAGAAGTCGTCCCATAAACAAAAAGTTATAAAAAGTAATCCCTGAAAGAGACCTGACAGAGGTCCAATAAGAGGATTACTAGAAATAACTTAGAAGCGACCGACATGAAGAAGTCGGCCCAAAGCTACAGCTTGGAACAACAAGAAAAAGTCGGACCAACAAAAGCTACAGCTTGGACCGACAAGAAGAAGTCGGACCAATGAAAACCACAGCTTGGACCGACAAGAAGTCGGACCAACGAAAGCTACAGCTCGTCGACACGAGAAATTGGACCAACGAAAAGCGTGCGCTAAAAGGGACATAGCTTTGCCCAAAAAGCCACGGCTCCATGACAAGGCTATCAAAATTATTCAGACCAACTAAAAAGGTTCTACCAAAGAACACTAAAAAGTCGTCGGACAAGTTAGCCCCAAGGACCACCTCAACCAAGCAGAAAGTGGACAAAACCGGCAGTGATCAAAAGAGGTCGGACAACAAAATACCGACACTCTACAAAGATCCACAAAGGGGACAAAGACATCTCGCAACGGCCAGAGGAATGCCAGGAATGCTTTGCTAAAAGGTACGAAGTCTTGAAAAAAGACACTACTTAAAAGGCAAAAGCACAAATCAAAACGGCGCTAAAAAGTCATCCAAACAGACTATAAAAGGTTTCCCATCAGGAAC
This sequence comes from Arachis stenosperma, assembly GCF_014773155.1. NCBI lineage: Eukaryota > Viridiplantae > Streptophyta > Magnoliopsida > Fabales > Fabaceae > Arachis > Arachis stenosperma. The sequence continues at coordinate 99,542,715 of NC_080379.1, read as the reverse complement.
TATACCTAAAAAGTTGTTGGATTATGACTAAAAAGCCCGAACAGTGAAGACAAACAAGTCAGAAGAAGGCTGAAAAGACCTCTCAACAAACTAAAAAAGGCAATGCCAAACTCGCACAAGATAAAACTACTCAAGATCGACCAAAGTCAGGATGCTTGAGTACGACTTCCCCAAAGAGAGCACGATCTCACGGAAAGATCGAACTCAAGCAGGGGCAAAGTCGTACAGGTCGACGTCAGCTAAGAAGAGGCGCAAGTACAATCTCAAAAAAGAACAAGCCAAAAGGTTAAGAAAAAACCTTAAGGCTCAAAAGTGCTTAGCTAAAAGGGATACAACTCCACTCAAAGAAGGCACAATCTCAAACAGGGCTACGTACGTCATCCGAGACTAAAAAGGTTCTATACAAAGAACACTAAAAAGTCATCAGACAAGTCACTAAGAGTCCGGATATCAAGCCGCAAGGATAACTTCACCAAAGCAGAGGGTTGTCAACACAAAAGCAAGGCGTGATCCAGAAGGCAAGGGTAGAAAACCCACACTACTACTCAAAAGAGGACGGACTGTGAAGTACCAAACCTCTAGAAAATCTGCAAAAGATTTCAAAGCAATGAAGAATCAAAGCCAGACAGATGCTTGAGCACGACTTCCAAAGAGATCGAAGCTCTGAAAAACACGATCTCACGAAAAGATCGAACTCAAGCAGGGGCACTGTTCATACCCTGGGTCAAGATGTCCGACCTGGGATGTTTAGCAACAAGCCAACCGACCTCTTCAGGTCAGGCTATCCGACCTCTTCTTAAAGAGCTCGGCCAATATCCGACCTCTTCTTAAAGAGCTCGGCCAATATCCGACCTCTTCTCAAAGAGCTCGGCCAATATCCGACCTCTTCTCAAAGAGCTCGGCCAATATCCGACCTCTTCTCAAAGAGCTTGGCCAAAACACCACAGAGGCCCAAGAAGGCCCAAACGAAGGAACACAGCCCAATCCAAAGGCAGCCGAAAGATAAAGGCGGTTCCGTTGAAGATAAGCTGACCTCACCCAAAGATAAGATAAGATAAGATAAGATAACTAACTTATCTTATCTAAGAAGGTCACTTCTCACCATTATAAATACACTGGAGCACCCAGGTATAACTCATACTCTGATTCTACATAAAACCTGTTTAATACCCATGCTAACTTAAGCATCGGAGTCTCTTGCAGGTACCCCCCACCCTCCGGTGACGAAGGATCAGCAGTGCAACCAGTCCAACAAGTCGGACGCGGCAGCTCTGGCCACCATCTACAAGTCGGACGCGGCGGCTCCGACCACCATCAACAAGTCAGACACAACAGCTCCGACCAGCACAGAAGATCTCATCCGAGATCGACCTACAGTTTCAGGTTACCCTCGGAACAATGCCATAATTGGTGCATATTAGGATAGAATGATCATCTCATAATTTTGAGCATAGCTTTGATGTGTTTGGTTGATTTATGATAGGTGAAGAAAGCTTGGAAAAAGGTTGAAGCAAGAGGGAATGGCTAGGAGCAAAGAGGGGACAATGAAACAAGTGAAATTGAACCAGGAAGAATGAAGTTGGAGTTGAAGTTAGCCCTCAAACGTTGGCACAAACTTTTGGATGAAAAGTTAGCCTCAACGTTAGCCCCCTAACTTGGAGGCTAACGTTGGAAGTTGAAAATCACTCCCAGGGCTAGCCAACGTTTGTGCCAACGTTAGCCCCCTAACTTGGAGGCTAACGTTGGCATGAGAATTTCCTCCCAGGGTGCTTCACGTTTGCGCCAACGTTAGCCCCCTAACTTGGAGGCTAGCGTTGGCATAAGAAATCTCCTCCAGGGCTAGCCAACGTTTGCGCCAACGTTAGCCCCCTAACTTGGAGGCTAACGTTGGCGCCACTAGCACACAAAGCAAGGCCAACGTTAGGGTCAAAGTTAGCCCCCTAACGTTGGCACCAACGTGAGATGCAGCAAACCCACTTTGCTGATATGAAAAGTTGGCCTCAAAGTTAGCCCCCTAACTTTGAGGCTAACTTTGAATCCAACTTTGCAAAACCCAATTCCGGTTCAATTGGTTCACTTGGGTTTCTCTCCAAACTTCAAGAGCAATCAACCAAGGCCTCTTTCAACCCAATTCCACCAAGAGCAAGGGCCCAACTCAAAGCTTGAAGATCAATTGAAGAAAGTGTATAAATAGGCTAAAATTCAAGTTATTCGGGGGCTTCCTTTTTTAGTTTTGAGAGAGTTTTCTTTTCTATTTTGGGAGCTTGAGTGATCTTTATTTTCTTAGTTTAATTGCTTTCAATTTGAATTACACTTGTCTTGGATCTTGGGTTGGAGAATTGAAGGAATTCTGTTTCAATCTCACCTTGGATCTTGTTTACTTTCACTGCAAATTGAACTTCCTTTTCTGATAATTGCTTCTTCATCTAATCTCTCTGCAATTTACAATTTCCTTGTTATTGTTCTTGTTGGATCTAGGAAGGCATTGAGATCTAGACTTGGTTTTCTAGTCTCTGGGTCCTGAGATCACATTTTACCATTTCAATTTTCTATACTTGCTTTATTTGTTTAATTTGCTTGTCTGTTTGAATTCAATCAAATCCCAATTCCCATTTACTCTTCTGTCTAATGCAATTTAATTTCTCTTGGTTTAATTCCTGCAAATCTAAGTCCCAATCCCCTTTACATTTCAAGCCATTTACATTTCTTGTCATTTAAGATTCTTGCAATTTACATTTCTTGCAATCTAATTTTCTGCCATTTAATTTCTTGTTCTTTAAGATTCAGCAATTTATTTCTTGCTCTCTTTACTTTAAATGCAATTTAAATTCTGCAATTCAATCAACCAAATCTTGATTCGCTTGACTAATTCAACCACTAAACAAAAATTGCTCAATCCTTCAATCCCTGTGGGATCGACCTCACTCCCGTGAGTTTTTATTACTTGATGCGACCCGGTGCACTTGCCGGTTAGATCGGTATTGTTTTGGGAGAAATTCATTTCTCAAACCAAAATAATACCCATCAATCCTCCTTTGGATGATGATGCAGATCCCTTTCACAGATTGAATGTTTTCCTGCATAATCCTTAGAAGTTGCTTGTCTCTCAAGCCCTTAGGCAACTGGTTAGTATGCAAAAATTGTTTGTGGGCTTTTGAACTTACTTTGGTGTGTGAACACCAAACTTAGTCCCTTGCCAATGTTTCTCATGCATCAAATCAACCATATGTTAAACCCTTTTGTCTTTGCTGAAGGTTATAAAACTAGAAACTAGAAAACAGACAATGGTTAAATGGTTTATCTGATTGCTTGGAGCTAGCAACTCTTTATGCAGAAGGTGAGAATGTGTTTTTAAGTGAGATTTTGGTGGAACACCAAACTTAGCATCCTTCACTCTCCCTTAAATTGTTTTGGTGTGCAACACCAAACTTAGCTCCTTGCAATACAGATAAAACTACTCAACCCTTTTATTGAAATAGCTATGAAAAGAAAATTACCTCAGGTTGGGTTGCCTCCCAACAAGCGCTTCTTTATTGTCACTAGCTTGACATTGGGCCCTCATTAAGGTGGTTGATGATTGTGATGTCTCAGTTTGTCTCCTCTCATAGTAAGCTTCCTTCCAGTGCCCTGATGTTCAATCTGTGCATGCTCAAGTGGGAGTATCCTGTTGTTAGTGTAGTAATCCTCAGATTATTGATTTGTCCCCAACTGCTGGTAAATTAGCTGCACTTTATTTTCCTTTGACAATCCTTCAGTTGGGATCTTTTTATTTTTCCACCCTTTTGGACCCTTTTTCTTACTTTTCTTCCCTTTTTTTGGTGATTCTTCTCCTTTGATAGTGGGTTGTGTTTTGGAATCTGTCTTCTTAGTGGCTAACACCTCACTTCCTTCTTGCTTTCTCTCATTATTCTTTAGAGTCTCATTCTCCTTTTGCCCTGCTTTGCTGCTTGTCTCTTGCTTTGGAAAAAAAATTAACGAGTGTCTTGTTGGTTTCTTCCTTCCACTGTAAGTTTTCTTTGTCAGCCTCCATACATTTTTCTTTTTCATCATTATGCTGTGCTTTTGGAAAGACATTCAGAGTAATGCTTTCATCATGTACCCTTAGGGTCAGCTCTCCTTGTTCAACATCTATGATGGCCCTTGCTGTGGCCAAGAAGGGTCTTCCCAAGATAATATAGTTACTCCCTTCTTCTCCTAGATCCAGGATCACAAAGTCTACTGGGAATATGAATGTCCCTACTTGGACCAGAAGATTTTCAATCACTCCTCTGGGAAATACCAATGATTTGTCCATGAGCTCTAGTGACATTTGTGTGGGCTTTACCTCCTCTATGCATAGCCTTCTCATCATAGAATAGGGAATTAGATTAATGCTTGCTCCTAGGTCACATAATGCCTTATCAATGGTTAGACTACCAATGGTACAAGGCAGGAAGAAGCTCCTAGGATCCTTGAGTTTTGGTGAGAGGCCCCTTTGAATCACAGCACTGCATTCTTCAGTGAGCATAATGGTTGCCTTCTCATGCCAACTTCTCTTTTTATTGATAAGCTCTTTCAAAAATTTTGCATATAGAGGCATCTGCTCTAATGCTTCAGCCAGGGGGATATTAATCTCCAACTTCTTGAAGACTTCAAGGAATTTGGGTAAGTGTTGATCCTTGATCTCCTTGTTGAACCTTTGAGGGTATGGCAAGGGAGGTGTGAAAGTCTTCTCCAACTGCTTCTGTCCTTGAGATGGTTCTTCCATCACTTGCTTCCCTTTCCTTGAATCTTGTGGCTGGTCATCCTTCTCTTTAAGCTTCTCTTGAGCTTGCTTGCTTGCTGTCACCTCTTCTTCATTGTTGGCTTCCTCTTTCTCAGTTGGCCTCTTGTCATTCTCCATAGGCTTCTTGTTGGCTTCTGTGTTATTCACCTAAGTCCTTTCACTCCTTAATTGAATAGCTTTGCATTCTTCTTTGGGATTTGGAATGGTAACACTTGAGAGTGAGCTTGTTGGCCTTTCAATCATAGCTTGCTTGGACAATTGTCTAATCTGTCTCTCTAAGTTTCTCGTTGATGCTTTATGATTCTTGTTTGTTAGTTCCTGCTGCTTCATAATCTTTTCCATCAGTATCTCCAAGTTGGAGATTCTTTGAGCATCTTGTGGTATCTGTGGCTGATTGTGAGAAGTTGAGGGTGGATGATAATTGTTTTAGTTAGTGGCTGGATTATTAGATGGATAATAGTTGGAATTGGGATGATTGTTTTGGGGTTTTCTATATGGATTGGGGTTAGTATTTTACTGGTTGTTGTTGTTTGTGTTTTTTGAGTTGTTGTGGTTTGAATTTCTTTGCCATGGCTGCTGGTTTTGATTCTGGTTGTCTCCCTATCTCAGGTTTGGATGGTTCCTCCAAGAAGAGTTGTAGTGTCTCCATGGAAGTCATTTGATCCAGAACCTTGGTTGTGCACCTATTGCTGATCCTCTTGGTTTTCTTCATTTGATCCCCACCCAGTTGGTGATTGATTGGTGATATTCACTGTTGCAACTTGTGAACTGTCAATTCTCTTAGCCATTTGCTCAAATTGTTACTGGATTTGCTACTGCATCACCTTATTTTGAGCTAGGATAGTGTCCACACCTTCCAACTCCAGGACTCCTTTCCTTTGGGCTGGTTGGCATTGCCTTTGATGAGCAAAGAAATATTGATTGTTTGTCACCATATCAATGAGGTTTTGGGCCTCCTCTACTGTCTTCATCAATTGTAAAGAACCTCCTACTGAGTGATCTAGTGCTTCTTGAGCTTTCAAGGTCAAGCCTTCATAGAAATTTTGAAGTATGTCCCATTCATTGAACATATCTGGTAGACACTTCCTGAGTAAAGCTTTGTATCTGTCCCATGCCTCACACAATGATTCTCCATCCATCTGAGTGAATGTTTGGACCTCTGTTTTGAGTTTGATAATCCTTTGGGAAGGATAAAACTTAGCTAAGAATTTGTTCACTAGATCTTCCCAATTGTTGATCCTTTCTCTTGGAAATGTCTCCAACCATTGAGTGGCTTTGTCTCTGAGGGAAAATGGAAATAACAATAGCTTGTAAATGTCAAGATGCACTCTATTGGTTTTGACAGTGTCACAAATCCTTAGAAAAGTGGATAAGTGTTGATTTGGATCTTCAAGTGGGCCTCCGCCATAGGAGCAGTTGTTTTGTACCAAAGTGATGAGCTGTGGCTTCAATTCAAAGTTGTTTGCATTGACATTTGGGGTAAGGATGCTACTCCCATAATGCCTTGGATTAGCAAATGTGTAAGAAGCCAAAACTCTCCTCTGAGGTTGACCATTGTTGTTGGCTACTCGCACTGGTGGATTTGTTGGATTTTCCTTCATTTCTTGGTACTCTTCTTCAGAAGTTTCTTTACCAATGACCCCCTTTCCTCTGGCTTCTCTTCTTATTCTCCTGAGAGTTCTTTCGTCAGTCTCACAGAAGGTAGGGATCTCTCTCCTTGCCTCTGTCATACAAAACAATAAGAAACACACAAAAAAACCAGAAAACAAGAGTAATTCACTCTACTGCTAGAGTGAGGTTAATGTTAGTTTAAACAAAAATTCAAACAGTTAGTGTGCTTGTTAAAAACAAAGAAAATGAACAAAAACAAAGAAAAAGTGCTTAATCTAGACCACCACATTACTTAATCATTGTCAATCTAAATCAATCCCCGGTAACGGTGCCAAAAATTTGATGGGTGGAAATCAAATTTCAACACAAACTCGTCGGCAAGTGTACCGGGTTGTATCAAGTAGTAATAACTCACATGAGTGAGGTCGATCCCATAGGGATTGAAGTATTGAGCAATTTTAGTTAGGTGGTTTATTTCGTTAAGCAAACAGTTGATAATTTGAGTGAATTGTAATTAACAGAAGCTGAATTGCATGAAAATAAAAGGGAGAGGGGAAATTGATAGAAAAGTAAAGTGCAGAAGAGTAAATTGCATGAAACTTAAAGTGCAAGAAAGTAAAAGAGCTGAAACTTAAATTGCAAGAAATGTAAATAGCTGAAGCTTAGAGTGCAAGAAATGAAAATTACTTGAATAGTAAAGGGATGTGGGAGCTGGGATTCAGAATTCAACAAGAGAATGTAAAGAGCAATTAATCAGAGAAGTAGAAGATGAAATTAGTTACAGAAAATATAAACAGAACGGTAAAATTGCTTGAAGAACAAAACAAAAAGTGAACTTAGCTCAATTGTGAAATCTAAAAGAAAAATTGAAGATCTCAGGGGATTAATGAGACTAGCAGGTAGATCTAGATCTCAATTCCTTCCTTGATCAAACAAAAAATAAATTACAGAAGAAATGTAGATGAGAGCAGTGAATAAAAGTTGGATCAAATTCTTCAAATCTCAAAATTAGGCAAAAGAAGAACAAAAAGGAATTTTAGATCAAGAATTGAAACAGAATTCCTTCAATCTCAATCCAAAATTGAAAACAGAAAGTAAAAGTTGCAGAAGCAAGAACAATGAACACAATATGATGCACACACGTCAATGCTAACCCTAAAAGATGTTAATTTTAATTTAAAAAGTACAAAGATAAGACTGGATAGGCTAAGGAGTGCTAAAATCCACTTTGGGCCCACTTTGGTGATTGCTTCGTATGGTGCTTGGCATCCAACTTGGGCTTTGGGCGTTGAACACCCATTAGGGGGTGAGCTCGCTGCCTTTTGCTCCTTTGTTGGCGTTGAATGCCAGTTTTGGGCATTCAACGCTGGGCTTGCTCCTCTTTGGGCATTGAACTCTAGATGTGGACATTCAACACCAATTTTGGCAATTGTTCTGGAAAAGAAGTATAAAATATTATATATTTCTGAAAGGCTCTGGAAGTTAGCTTTCCAACAGCAATGAGACCGTGTCACTTGGATCTCTATAGCTCAAGATATGCTCATTGGAATATGCAGAGGTAAGGATTTGACAGCATCTGCTATCCTTTCTTTGTCTCTAAACAAGACTTTGCCAATTTCGCTCAAAAATCCCCTAAAATCATAGAAAAAATACAAAAACCCAAAGTAGCATCCAAAAAGTGAATTTTGTACTAAAACATACTAAAACTTAATAGAATATAACTAAAACCACTATGAAAATGCTATGAAAAAGGGTATAAGATATCCACTTATCAGGAGGCGGTGGAACTAGCTCCTGCTGTGGTCCCTGCCCGAGCTCTCTAGCGTGTTTCATACCTTTTTTTGTGATCGGTCTCTCAATGCCGATCGGGGTATCTCCATCAATGTGACATCCAACCGTTGCACAGAGATAAGATGAGAGAAAGCCAGTCTCGCAGTGGTGGACGACTTGTCAGCTATCCTGTAGAACTCCTGAGGGATCACCTCGTGCACCTCCACCTCGTTGCCGAGCATGATATAGTGAATCATCACTTATCACTCGGCTATACCTCAGAACGGTTACCCATAGGGATGATGGAGCATTGGATGAACTCCAACCATCCTCGAGCTACTCGCTTGAGGTCGTGCCTACCTAGCTGGTACGGCTGACCTCTAAAATCCCTCCTCAATTGAGCTCTGGGGAGGCAAATGTTAGCAAGGACCCGATCTAACCACTAGTCCGTGTTGACCCTCCAAGTGTATGAATGAGGGTCCTCTCCGGATGGTGGTAACTGTAGCGCTACCATGACACTCTCCGGGCTGAAATCCAAGGTATGCCCTCTGACCATGGTGCGCTATAAATTCTTCAGTTCTGGGTTCACACCTCTAACATGCTTGTACGTCTCCCAAGCATTGGCGTAAAACTCTCGCACCATCAATGCTCCAACCTTAGTCACGAGGTTGCCGAGAACTTCCCAATTTTGTCTCAAAATCTGGTACTGGATCTCCAGGTATTCATCCAGCTTCAAATCGAAGCGGACCTCAGGAATCACCTTCTTCTTGTGCACCACCGCGTAAAAATGGTCCTTATATGTCTTGGAAAAAAACCATGTTAAATCCCATGGATCGACTGTAGGAGCCTTCTCTTTCCTCTTTTTTGAGGAAGATTCTCCGGTCATAGGTGCCATAGAGATAGTAAAAAAGAAAAAAATCTGGATTGCCCAATACTAAACTTAAAAAGTTGCTCATCCCCGAGCAAAATAAAAATAGGACTAAGAAAAGGCAAATGAGAAGAATTAAAGAGATAGAGGAGAGTGTGGAAGGGGTTTTGGCCATAGCTAAGAATGAGGGAAAAAGGAAAAGGTGGTGTGTGTATGGTGAAATGTAAGTAAGAAGGAGAGAGTAGTGTGATATGTGGTGAAAGTGGAAGAGGAGTGGGGTATTTATAGGTGGAGAGATAGGGTGGTTTGGTTATGGCAATGGGTGGGAGGGGAAATTGAATTTGAATTTGTGTTGTTGGGAGGAGAGATTGATAGGATAGATGAGAGTGGATTGGGTGGAGTGGGAGAAAAGTTGAGAGAATCAAAGGAAGTGATGGGTGATGGGATGGAGGAATATAATGTGGATGGAAAAGTGGGTAAGGAGGAGAGAGAGTGGATAAGATTGAATGGTGAAGTGATTGGGAGTTGGGGTTTATCCAATGACCAAAACCTCCTCTTGAAAATCGAAACAGCCCTACTGGGTGATAAATGCCAGTTCTGGCGTTTAACCCCAGCAGGGGATCACTTCCTCCTTTTTCTTTTGTAAATGGGATGAGCACCCTCTGGCGCTAAACGCCCTCCTTTGCGCTCTTGGGGTGCTAAAATTAAGTAAAACACCTAGATTGGGTGTCAAATGCCCAATGTTTTTGCCCTCCCATTGCACTAAACTCCTTCCCTGGCGTTTAGCGGCCCTAGCTGGTTTTCTCCATGTGTTCTATTTTTCTGTGTAAGTGGTGCACGTATTCCCATACTCCGTACAATTGAACCAGCAAGTGCACTAGGTCGTCCAAGTAATTACCTGAGGTGAGTCAGGGTCAATCCCACGAGGATTGTCAGCTTGGATCAAATAGTGGTTATCTTGTAAATCTTAGTTAGGCGGATAGAAAAGTTGTTTAATTCTTTAGACGCATAAAAGTAAAAGAAAGATAACGTTACTCAATAATTGTGAATTCAATGATAAGAAGATGGTTAAGGCTTCAGAGATGCTTGGTTCTTCTGGATCAATACTTTCTTACTGTCTACTCCAACTGTGAATGATTTCCTCTATAGCAGGCTGTATGTGATCATCGCCGATTTGAGCGGCCGCCAATCTTCCTCTAGGCTGAACACTAGGTTTAGTGCGCATCCAATCTAAATGAGGGTGAAGCTCCTACAGTTCATCCCCTTGGTGATCCTACTCAAAACGCCACAGACAAGGTCGAATCTTCCGGATCAGAGAATGTTGCGCCATGATTCTAGCCTTTACCACAAAGACCCTAATCTCCCCATACCTCGGCTGAACTGATGTCTCGAGAAGTTCTCAACGAAGTCGTGGATTATCCGTCTAAGAGATATATCCTCAAGCTAGTGGTTCATTGATATCCGATGAATGACGCTCGTTGAACCCATGTAGAATAGAGATAACTTTTGACGGTTCAACTCATTTATAAGGTTGAATAACGAAGATACATCTTAGGAGAGAATCAAACACAAATTGAAATAGAACAGTAGTACTTTTATTAATCCATAAAGCTCAGCAGAGCTCTTAACCTTAACCTAGGAGGTTTAGTGGCTCATACTGTACATAGAACAATGTAAAAACGTGTAAAGTGGTGAAAGATGATATTGTAAAAATTTTTCTACTCCTATATATACTAATCTAATGACTAAGGATGACAAAAATATGATAAACTAGTCTATTAGTGCGAAAATCCACTTTTGGCCACTTGGTGAGTGTTTAGGCTGAGAAAAAGAGTAAGCCATGTGCTAGGAGGCTCCTTGAGCATTGAACGCCTTCTTGGGACACCTCTTTGGGCGTTGGACGCTGCCCAGCTCTCTATGGGCGTTGGATGCCAGTTTTGGGCCTTCAATTCTGAAATAAAGTATAAACTATTATATATTTCTGGAAAGCCCTAGATGTTATCTTTCCATAGCTGTTGAGAGAGTGCCATTTGGACTTGTGTAACTCCAGAAAAACAACTTTGAGTGCACAGAGCTCAGATCCTGACAACATCTGCAGTGCTTTCTCTGCCTCTGAATCAGAATTTTGCTCTAACTCCTCAATTTCAGCTAAAAAATGCCTGAAATTGCATAAAAACACAAAAACTCAAAGTAGAATCCAAAAATGTGAATTTTACACTAAAACCTACGGAAAGTTAATAAAACTTAAACAAAACATGCTAAAAAACTATATGAAAATGATGCCAGAAAGCGTATAAATATCCGCTCATCACAATACCAAACTTAAACAGTTGTTTGTCCCTAAGCAACTAAAAAGAAACAAGGATAAAAAGAAGAGTAAGATACAATAAATCTCAGAGTTCTCAATGAAGCTCAGTCTCAATTAGATGAGCGGGACTTAGTGGCTTTTTGCTTCTGAATAGTTTGGCATCTCATTATCTATTGAAACTTAGAAGTGTTGGCCTCTTTAGGAACTTAGAATCCAGATGATATTATTGACTCTCCTAGTTTAGTTCTTTTTTATTCTTGAACACAACATTTTAGAGTCATGGCCATGGCCCTAAGCACTTTGTTTTCCAGAATTACCATCGAATACATAAATGCCACAGACACTTAACTAGGTGAACCCTTTCGAATTATGATTCAGTTTTGCTAGAATCCCCAGATAGAGGTGTCTAGAGTTCTTAAGCACACTCTTTTTGCTTTGGATCATGACTTTAACTGCTCAGTCTCAAGCTTTTTACTTGACACATTCACACCACAAGCATATAGTTAGGGACACTATTCCTTTGGAGTGCTTAGGCCAAGATTTTGTTTCTTTTAGGCCCTCCTAACCATTGATGCTCAAAGCCTTGGATCCTTTTACCCTTGCCGTTTGGTTTAAAGGCTTATTGGCTTTTTGCTTTTGCCTTTTGGTTTAAAGAGCTATTGGCTTTTTCTGCTTTTTATTTCTCCTTTTTTTTTTTCGAATAAGCATATATATTTTTTTTCTTGCTTGAAGAATCAATTTTTGGATTTTTCAGATTACCAATAATACTTCTCCTTTTTCATCATTCTTTCAAGAGCCAACATTCTTAATTCCAATTTCAAATATGCATTGTTCATTCATACATTCAGAAAACAAAAGCAATGCCACCACATCAAAATAATTGAACTATTCTTAAGATAAACTCGAAGATTCATGCATCTTAATCTCTCTTAAATAAGATTTTCTTTTAAGCAATGTGAGAAATATATGGAACATTTTATAACTTTAAGAAATACATAAAGATGATCATACAATGAGAACACGAGAACAGATAATAAAACATAATGAAAAACAAAAAATGACATAAAAGCAAGGGGGACAAAATGGGACCACCTTAGTGAGGCGACTACCACTTCCTCTAAAGAATCCAATTGAGCGCTTGATGTCTTCAATGTCACGCCCCTGTCTCTGTTGTTCTTCCCTCACAGCTCTTTGATCTTTTCTAATTTCATTGAGGATGGTGGAATGCTCTTGATGCTCCATCCTCAACTGATTCATGTTAGAGCTTAATTCTCCCACAGAAGTATGTCATTGATCCCAATAGCTTTGAGGAGGAAAATACATCCCTTGAGGCATCTCAGGGATCTCATGTTGAGGCGTCTCTACATGCTCATATTGTAGGTCATGTGCCGACTCTCTAGTATGCTCCATCCTTCTTTTAGTGATAGGCTTGTCCTCCTCAATTGGAGTGTCCCCTTCTATGACAATTCTAGTTGAATTGTATAGGTGACAGATAAGATAAGGGAAAGTGAACCTTGCTTGGGTGGAGGGCTTGTCTGCCACTTTGTACAACTCTTGAGGTATCACCTCATGTACTTCCACCTCCTCTTTGAGCATGATGCAATGGATCATGATGGCTCGGTCTATGGTCACTTCGGACCGGTTGCTAGTAGGGATGATAGAGCGTTGGATGAATTCGAACCATCCTCTAGCTATGGGCTTGAGGTCAGGCATTCTTAGTTGGATAGGCTTGCTTTGGGAATCCCTTTTCTACTGTGCTCTTTCCACACAGATGTCTGAGAGTACTTGATCTAGCCTTTGATCAAAATTGACTCTTCTAGTGTATGGATGTGGGTCTCCTTGCATCAAAGGCAAGTTGAACGCCAACCTCACACTTTCTGGGCTAAAATCTCAGATTCTTCCTCGGACCATGGTGCTCTAATTCTTAGGATGAGGGTTCAAACTAATGTGATGGTTTTTCATGACCCATGAATTAGCATAGAACTCTTGCACCGTTAAGATCCCAGCCTCTTAGATGAGATTGGTTAGAATTTCCCAACCTCTTCTCCGGATCTCTCTTCAGATCTCCGGATACTCATTCTTCTTTAGCTTAAAAGGGACCTCAGGGATCACCTTTTTCTTTGATACTACTTCATAGAAGTGGTCTTGGTGGGCTTTGGTGATGAATCTCTCCATCTCCCAAGATTCGTAGGTGGCGGCTACAGCCTTTCCTTTCCTCTTTCTAGAGGGTTCTCCGACCTTGGGTGCCATAAGTAGGAATGGAAAGCAAAAAGCAAGGCTTTTCCAACACCAAACTTAAAATTTTTCTCGTCCTCGTGCAAAAATAAACAAAAGAGAAGAATGGAGTAGAAGAAGAAAAAAATAGATGGAAATGGAGGGAGAAGAGCAATTCGGCCAAGTGAGGGCTAAAGATGTATGAGTAGTGTGTGGGATAAATGGAATGAGAGGGGTATTTATAGGGAGGATATATGATGAGCGGATAATTTGTACGCTTTTTGGCATTGTTTTTAGTATATTTTTAGTAGATTTAGTTAAGTTTTTAGTATATTTTTATTAGTTTTTAATTAAAATTCACTTTTCTGGACTTTACTATGAGTTTGTGTGTTTTTCTGTGATTTCAGGTATTTTCTGGCTGAAATTGAGGGACCTGAGCAAAAATCTGATTCAGAGACTGAAAAGGACTGCAGATGCTGTTGGATTCTGACCTCCCTACACTCGAAGTGGATTTTCTGGAGCTACAGAAGCCCAATTGGTGCGCTCTCAACGGCGTTGGAAAGTAGACATCCTGGGTTTCCAGCAATATATGATAGTCCATACTTTGCCCAAAATTTGATGGCCCAAACCGGCGTTCAAAGTCACCTTCAGAATTCCCAGCGTTAAACGCCAGAACTGGCACCAAAGTGGGAGTTAAACGCCCAAACTGGCACAAAAGCTGGCGTTTAACTCCAAGAAGAGTCTCTACACGAAAATGCTTCAATGCTCAGCCCAAGCACACACCAAGTGGGCCCGGAAGTGGATTTTTATGTCATTTACTCATCTTTGTAATTCTTAAGCTACTAGTTCTCTATAAATAGGACCTTTTACTATTGTATTTTCATCTTGGTTTTTCTGGTTCCCTCTCTGGGGCCGAAGCCAATGATCACTTTTGTTCTTATGTATTTTCAACGGTGGAGTTTCTACATACCATAGATTAAGGTGTGGAGCTCTGCTGTACCTCGCGTATTAATGCAATTACTATTGTTCTTCTATTCAATTCAGCTTGTTCTTATTCCAAGATATCACTTGTTCTTCAACTTGATGAATGTGATGATCCGTGACACTCATCGTCATTCTCACCTATGAACGTGTGACTGACAACCACCTCCATTCTACCTTAGATTGGGTGGATATCTCTTGGATTTCTGATACATGACGTATGGTTGCTGCTCGCCTGACAAACGAGCACTCGCCTGACAACCGAGCCAGCCATTCCATGAGATCAGAGTCTTCGTGGTATAAGCTAGAATTGATGGCGGCATTCAAGAGAATCCGGAAGGTCTAAACCTTGTCTGTGGTATTCTGAGTAGGATTCAATGACTGAATGACTATGACGAGCTTCAAACTCGCAATTTTGGGGCGTTAGTGACAGACGCAAAAGAATCACTGGATTCTATTCCGACATGATCGAGAACCGACAGCTGGATAGCCGTGCCGTGACAGGGTGCGTTGAACATTTCCACTGAGAGGATGGGAGGTAGCCACTGACAACGGTGAAACCCTTGCATACACTTGCCATGGAAATGAGTAAGAAGGATTGGATGAAGACAGTAGGAAAGCAGAAAGACGGAAGGGACAAAGCATCTCCATTCGCTTATCTGAAGTTCTTACCAATGAATTGCATAAGTATCTCGATCTTTATCTTTTATTGATATATCATCCATAACCATTTGAGTCTGCCTGACTGAGATTTACAAGGTGACCATAGCTTGCTTCATACCAACAATCTCCGTGGGATCGACCCTTACTCGCGTAAGGTTTATTACTTGGACGACCCAGTGCACTTGCTGGTTAGTTGTGCGAAGTTGTGTTTATGCCATGGTATTGAGCACCAAGTCTTTGGGGCCATTACTAGGGATTATTTGAGTTGTGAAAAGTAGTGATCACAATTTCGCATGTCAAGTTTTTGGCGCCGTTGCCGGGGATTGTTTCGAGTATGGACAACTGACGGTTCATCTTGTTGCTTAGATTAGGTATTTTTCAGAGTTCTTAAGAATGAATTCTAGTGTTTCAAGGTGATGTTTTCATCATCACCAAAGCTGATTGATTCTCATCAATTTAGCTCTTGAATGCAATGTCCTGCTGAAGCTTGGCTATCCATGTCTAATTCCTTTAGACTAAAGCTTTAGACTAACATTGCATGATTCCTGGAATTCTCATTAAGAATTTTGATACCTTTATTTTCTTTTCCACTTAATTTTCGAAAAAACCAAAAAAATTACAAAATCATAAAAAACCAAAAATATTTTATGTTTCTTGTTGAGTCTAGTGTATAATTTTAAGTTTGGTGTCTTGCATGCATTGTTTATTTGATCTTAGTTCCATTTTCAAGTTAATAATACAGGGAACTGAAGATTCAGTACATGCAGCAGAGGAATTATACAGAAAAAGCTGGGCGTTCAAAACGCCCAGTGAAAAAGGAAAAACTGGCGTTTAAACGCCAGCCAGGATACCTGGCTGGGCGTTTAACGCCCAAAAAGGTAGCATTTTGGGCGTTAAACGCCAGAATGGACACCATTCTGGGCGTTTAACGCCAGGATGGCACAAGAGGGAAGATTTTGTTTTTAATGCAAATTTTTTTCAAGTTTTCAAAGTTTTTCAAAATCAAATCTTTTTCAAATCATATCTTTTCAATAAAATCTTTTTCAAAATCAATTTCTTTCCTTTTTCAAAGATACTTGCTATCAATTAATGATTTGATTCAACATTTCAAGTATGTTGCCTTTTCTGTTGAGAAAGGTTTAATGTTTGAATCATATCTTTTCTTGTTAGCCAAGTCATTAATTTTTAAAATCAAATCTTTTTAAAATTATTTTTCAAATCATATCTTTTCAATCATATCTTTTTAATCACACCTTTTTCAAAATAATTTTCAATCATGTCTTTTTAATTTCTAATTTCAAAATCTTTTTCAAAAATCACTTGATTTCTTTTCCACTCTTAGTTTTCGAAAATCAATTAAAGTTTTTCTAAATGTTTTTATAATCTTTTTAAATTATTTTCGAAAATTTCTTCCCCTCTTCTCACATCCTTCTATTTATGGAGTACCACTCCTCCTCAATGCACAATTCGAACTCTATCTCATTAAGTTCGAATTCTTCTACCTCTTCCTTCTATTTTTCTGTTCCTCTGACACCTCAAGGAATCTCTATACTGTGACATAGAGGATTCCACATTTTCTTGATCTCTTCTTTCTCATATGAGCAGGAGCAAAGACAAAAGCATTCTTGTTGAGGCTGACCCTGAACCTGAAAGGACCTTGAAGCGAAAGCTAAGAGAAGCTAAGGCACAACTCTCTGTAGAGGACCTAACAGAAATCTTCAAAGAAGAGGAACCCATGGCAGCCGAAAACAACAACAATGCCAACAATGCAAGGAAGGTGCTGGGTGACTTTACTGCACCTACTCCCGACTTCTATGGGAGAAGCATCTCTATCCCTGCCATTGGAGCAAACAACTTTGAGCTTAAGCCTCAATTAGTTTCTCTAATGCAACAGAATTGCAAGTTCCATGGACTTCCATTGGAAGATCCTCATCAGTTTTTAGCTGAATTCTTGCAAATCTGTGACACTGTCAAGACTAATGGAGTTGACCTGAGGTCTACAGACTTATGCTATTCCCTTTTGCTGTAAGAGACAGAGCTAGAATATGGTTGGACTCACAACCTAAAGAAAGCCTGAACTCTTGGGAAAAGCTAGTCAATGCCTTCTTGGCAAAGTTCTTTCCACCTCAAAAATTGAGTAAGCTTAGAGTGGAAGTCCAAACCTTCAGACAGAAGGATGGAGAATCCCTCTATGAAGCTTGGGAAAGATACAAACAATTGATCAGAAAATGTCCTTCTGACATGCTTTCTGAATAGAGCATCATAGGTATTTTCTATGATGGTCTCTCTGAACTATCCAAGATGTCTTTGGATAGCTCTGCTGGAGGATCTCTTCATCTGAAGAAGACGCCTACAGAAGCTCAAGAACTAATTGAAATGGTTGCAAATAACCAATTCATGTACACTTCTGAAAGGAATCATGTGAACAATGGGACAAATAAGAAGAAAGGAGTTCTTGAGATTGATACTCTGAATGCCATATTGGCTCAGAACAAGATATTGACTCAGCAAGTCAATTTGATTTCTCAAAGTCTGTCTGGAATGCAAAATGCACCAAGCAGTACTAAGGATGCTTCATCTGAAGAAGAAGCTTATGATCCTGAGAACCCTTCAATGGAAGAGGTGAATTACATGGGAGAACCCTATGGAAACACCTATAATTCTTCATGGAAAAATCATCCAAATTTTTCATGGAAGGATCAACAGAGACCTCAACAAGGTTTAAACAACAACAATGGTGGAAGAAACAGGTTTAGCAATAGCAAGCCTTTTTCATCATCTTCTCAGCAACAGACAGAGAATTCTAAGCAGAGCCACTCTGACTTAGCAACCATGGTCTCTCATCTAATCAAAACCACTCAAAGTTTCATGACTAAAACAAGGTCTTCCATTAGGAATTTGGAGGCACAAGTGGGACAGCTGAGCAAGAAAATTACTGAACTCCCTCCTAGTACTCTTCTAAGCAATACAGAAGAAAACCCAAAAGGGGAGTGCAAGGTCATCAACATGGCCGAATTTGGAGAGGAGGAAGAGGCAGTGAACGCCACTGAGGAAGACCTCAATGGCCGTCCACTAGCCTCTAATGAGTTCCCTAATGAGGAACCATGGGAATCTGAGGCTCAAAATGAGACCATAGAGATTCCAATGAATCTACTTCTGCCATTCATGAGCTCTGATGAGTATTCTTCCTCTGAAGAGGATGAGTATGTCACTGAAGAGCAAGTTGCTAAATACCTTGGAGCAATCATGAAGCTAAATGACAAGTTGTTTGGTAATGAGACTTGGGAGGATGAACCCCCTTTGCTCACCAAAGAACTGGATGACTTGTCTAGGCAAAAATTACCTCAAAAGAGACAGGATCCTGGGAAGTTTTCAATACCTTGTACCATAGGCACCATGACCTTCAAGAAGGCTCTGTGTGACTTAGGGTCAAGTGTAAACCTCAGGCCTCTCTCTGTAATGGAGAAGCTAGGGATCTTTGAGGTGCAAGCTGCAAGAAACTCACTAGAGATGGCAGACAACTCAAGAAAACAAGCTTATGGACTTGTAGAGGATGTTTTGGTGAAGATTGAAGACCATTACATCCCTGCTGATTTCATAGTCCTAGAGACTGGGAAATGCATGGATGAATCCATCATCCTTGGCAGACCCTTCCTAGCCACAGCAAAGGCTGTGATTGATGTTGATAGAGGTGAATTGATCATTCAAGTGAATGAAGAATCCTTTGTGTTTAAGGCTTAAGGATATCCCTCTGTCACCATGGAGAGGAAGCATGAAGAGCTTCTCTCAAAACAGAGCCAAACAGAGCCCCCACAGTCAAACTCTAAGTTTGGTGTTGGGAGGCCACAACCAAATTCTAAGTTTGGTGTTGAACCCCCACATTCAAACTCTAAGTTTGGTGTTGGGAGGTTCCAACATTGCTCTGAGCATCTGTGAGGCTCCATGAGAACCCTCTGTCAAGCTACTGACATTAAAGAAGCGCTTGTTGGGAGGCAACCCAATGTTATATTTTATCTATTTTCCTTTGTTATTTTATGTTTTCTTTAGGTTGATGATCATGAGAAGTCACAAAATCATTTGAAAAAGCAAAAACAGAATGAAAAATAGGAAAAAAAATAGCACACCCTGGAGGAAGATCCTGCTGGCGTTTAAACGCCAGTAAGGGTAGCAGTTGGGCGTTTAACGCCCAGTCTGGCACCATTCTGGGCGTTTAACGCCAGAAAGGGGTACCAGACTGGCATTAAACGCCAGGAAAGGGCAAGAAGCTGGCGTTAAACGCCAGAAATGGGCACCAGCCCGGCGTTTAACGCCAGAATTGGCAAAGGGTGCATTTTTGCACGCCACTTGGTGCAGGGTTGAATTTTTCTTGACACCTCAGGATCTGTGGACCCCACAGGATCCCCACCTACCCCACCACCCTCTCTCTTCTTTACCCATTCACCAATCACCTCAACCACTCTTCCCCAAAAACCCCTCACCTATCAAATCCCATCTTTCTCTTCACCACTCACATCCATCCTTCATAAAACCCCACCTACCTCACCATTCAAATTCAAACCACTTCCCCTCCCAAACCCACCCATAATGGCCGAACCCTACCCCTCTCTTCACCCCTATATAAACCCATCTTCACTCCTTCATTTTCACATACCTTAAACACTACTTCTTCCCCCCTTTTGGCGGAACCACAAAGCCATCTCCCTCTCCTCTATTTCTTCTTCTTCTACTCTCTTCTTTCTTCTTTTGCTCGAGGACGAGCAAACCTTTTAAGTTTGGTGTGGTAAAAGCATTGCTTTTTGTTTTTCCATAACCATTTATGGCATCCAAGGCCGGAGAAACCTCTAGAAAGAGGAAAGCGAAGGCAAAAGCTTTCACCTCCGAGTCATAGGAGATGGAGAGATTCATCTCAAGGGTGCATCAAGACCACTTCTATGAAGTTGTGGCCTTGAAGAAGGTGATCCCCGAGGTCCCTTTCAAACTCAAAAAGAGTGAATATCTGGAGATCCGACATGAGATCCGAAGAAGAGGTTGGAAAGTTCTTACCAACCCCATTCAACAAGTCGGAATCTTAATGGTTCAAGAGTTCTATGCCAATGCATGGATCACCAAGAACCATGATCAAAGTGTGAACCCGGACCCAAAGAATTGGCTTACAATGGTTCGGGGGAAATACTTAGATTTTAGTCCGGAAAATGTAAGGTTAGCATTCAACTTGCCCATGATGCAAGGAGATGAACATTCTTACACTAGAAGGGTCAACTTTGATCAAAGGTTGGACCAAGTCCTCACTGACATTTGTGAAGAGGGCGCCCAATGGAAGAGAGATTCAAGAGGGAAGCCGGTTCAATTGAGAAGGCATGACCTCAAGCCCATGGCTAGAGGATGGTTGGAGTTTATCCAACGCTCAATCATTCCCACTAGCAACCGGTCCGAAGTTACTATAGACCGGGCCATCATGATTCATAGTATCATGATTGGAGAGGAAGTGGAAGTTCATGAGGTTATAGCCCAAGAACTCTATAAGGTGGCGGACAAGTCTTCTACCTTGGCAAGGTTAGCCTTTCCTTATCTCATTTGTCACCTCTGTTATTCAGTTGGAGTGGACATAGAAGGAGACATCCTCATTGATGAGGACAAGCCCATCACTAAGAAAAGAATGGAGCAAACAAGAGATCCCACTCATCATGAAATCCCTGAGATACCTCAAGGGATGCACTTTCCTCCACAAAACTATTGGGAGCAAATCAACACCTCCCTAGGAGAATTGAGTTCCAACATGGGACAACTAAGGGTGGAGCACCAAGAACATTCCATCCTCCTCCATGAAATTAGAGAAGATCAAAGAATCATAAGAGAGGAGCAACAAAGACAAGGAAGAGACATTGAGGAGCTCAAGCACTCCATAAGATCTTCAAGAGGAAGAACAAGCCGCCATCACTAAGGTGGACCCGTTCTTTAATCTTCTTGTTCTTTATTTTCTTGTTTTTCGAATTTTCATGCTTATGTTTATCTATGTTTGTGTCTTATGATCATTAGTGTCTTAGTGTCTATGCCTTAAAGTTATGAATGTCCTATGAATCCATCACCTCTCTTAAATAAACAATGTTCTTAATTGAAAAAGAGTAGAATTGCATGAATTTTGAATTTTATAACAGATTAATTATTTTGATGTGGTGGCAATACTTTTGTCTTCTGAATGTATGCTTGAACAGTGCATATGTCTTTTGAATTTGTGGTTCATGAATGTTAAAATTGTTGGCTCTTGAAAGAATGATGAAAAAGGAGACATGTTACTGAGGATCTGAAAAATCATAAAAATGATTCTTGAAGTAAGAAAAAGCAGTGAATACAAAAAAAAGGGGTATATGAAAAAAAAAGAAGGAGAAAAACGAAAAGAAAAAAAGAGAAAGAGAAAAAGAAAGAAAAAGAAAGAAATAAAGTTGTGATCCAAGGCAAAAAGAGTGTGCTTAAGAACCCTGGACACCTCTAATTGGGGACTCTAACAAAGCTGAGTCACAATCTGAAAAGGTTCACCCAATTATGTGTCTGTGGCATGTATGTATCCGGTGGTAATACTAGAAGACAGAGTGCTTTGGGCCACGGCCAAGACTCAATAAGTAGCTGTGTTCAAGAATCATCTTACTTAACTAGGAGAATCAATAGCACTATCTGGATTCTGAGTTCCTAAAGAAGCCAATCATTCTGAATTTCAAAGGATAGAGTGAGATGCCAAAACTGTTCAGAGGCAAAAAGCTAAAAGCCCCGCTCATCTAATTAATACTGATCTTCATAGATGTTTTTGGAATTCATTGCATATTCTCTTCTTGTTATCTTATTTGATTTTCAGTTGCTTGGGGACAAGCAACAATTTAAGTTTGGTGTTGTGATGAGCGGATAATTTGTACGCTTTTTGGCATTGTTTTTAGTAGATTTAGTTAAGTTTTTAGTATATTTTTATTAGTTTTTAATTAAAATTCACTTTTCTGGACTTTACCATGAGTTTGTGTGTTTTTCTGTGATTTCAGGTATTTTCTGGCTGAAATTGAGGGACCTGAGCAAAAATCTGATTCAGAGACTGAAAAGGACTGCAGATGCTGTTGGATTCTGACCTCCCTACACTCGAAGTGGATTTTCTGGAGCTACAGAAGCCCAATTGGTGCGCTCTCAACGGCGTTGGAAAGTAGACATCCTGGGTTTCCAGCAATATATGATAGTCCATACTTTGCCCAAGATTTGATGGCCCAAACCGGCGTTCAAAGTCACCTTCAGAATTCCCAGCGTTAAACGCCGGAACTGGCACCAAAGTGGGAGTTAAACGCCCAAACTGGCACAAAAGCTGGCGTTTAACTCCAAGAAGAGTCTCTACACGAAAATGCTTCAATGCTCAGCCCAAGCACACACCAAGTGGGCCCGGAAGTGGATTTTTATGTCATTTACTCATCTTTGTAATTCTTAAGTGGATTTCTGATACATGACGCATGGTTGCTGCTCGCCTGACAAACGAGCGCTCGCCTGACAACCGAGCCAGCCATTCCATGAGATCAGAGTCTTCGTGGTATAAGCTAGAATTGATGGCGGCATTCAAGAGAATCCGGAAGGTCTAAACCTTGTCTGTGGTATTCTGAGTAGGATTCAATGACTGAATGACTGTGACGAGCTTCAAACTCGCGATTGTGGGGCGTTAGTGACAGACGCAAAAGAGTCACTGGATTCTATTCCGACATGATCGAAAACCGACAGCTGGATAGCCGTGCCGTGACAGGGTGCGTTGAACATTTCCACTGAGAGGATGGGAGGTAGCCACTGACAACGGTGAAACCCTTGCATACAGCTTGCCATGGAAAAGAGTAAGAAGGATTGGATGAAGACAGTAGGAAAGTAGAGAGACGGAAGGGACAAAGCATCTCCATTCGCTTATCTGAAGTTCTTACCAATGAATTGCATAAGTATCTCTATCTTTATCTTTTATTCATATATCATCCATAACCATTTGAGTCTGCCTGACTGAGATTTACAAGGTGACCATAGCTTGCTTCATACCAACAATCTCCGTGGGATCGACCCTTACTCACGTAAGGTTTATTACTTGGACGACCCAGTGCACTTGCTGGTTAGTTGTGCGAAGTTGTGTTTATGCCATGGTATTGAGCACCAAGTCTTTGGGGCCATTACTAGGGATTATTTGAGTTGTGAAAAGTAGTGATCACAATTTCGCATGTCAATATGGCTATGGTTTAAAAGATTGGGGGGAGGGGAATATGGGTGACAAAATTTAAATTTTAGTGGATGGGGGTTGGTGGGAGTTATGATGGTTTTGGGAAAGAAGTATGGATGTGATTTGTTGAGGGTTTATAGGAAAGAGTGTGATGGGAAGTGTGAAAAGAAGAGAGAAGAAGGTGGGGTAAGTGAAGATGCTGTGGGACCTATTGGTCCTGAGAGGCTAGGGAACTCAAATTCCTTGCCCCCCTTATGGGCATTGAATGCCCAGCTTATGCTCCATAGCTGGCATTCAACGTCAGCTTCCTGCTCCATTCAGGGCATTGAATACCCAAGAGGGACCTCCTTCCTGGCGTTCAACAGCAGGTCTTCTGTCTCTGTTGGGCGTTGAATACCCAGCCTTTGCTCCTTGGCTAGCGTTCAACACCAGTAATGTTACCCTTTGTGGGCATTGAATGCCCACTCCTCCCTTCTTGTCTAGCGTTCAACTCCAGCAAGATATGAACTCCATGGTATTCTGTTTCCACTTTTGAACCTTTCTGTCTCTGTTCTGACTAATGCACATGATCATGAACCTAAAGAAAATAATTAAGAAAAATAAATTCAAATAAAAACATAAATAATAACTATGGCTGGGTTGCCTCCTAACAAGCGCTTCTTTAACGTTACTAGCTTGATGGTTAGCTCCTTACGGAGATTGATATGGGCTCAGAATTTCACCCCTTACAGTGAACTTTCTTCCTGTCTTTTCGTGGATGAGCTCCACATGCTCTAGAGATAAGACACAACTCACTGCATATGGTGTGACTGGTTTTTTTGTGAAGACAACTCTCATGCTAGGTGAGAGGCCTTCAGTGGGGATCTTTTTGTCCCTCCAGCCTTTAGATACTTTCTTCTTAGTACCTTTGTTTTCAATGCTTGTTGTTGGTTGCCCAACACCAAACTTAGAATTGCTGTCTGGGTGCTTAGTAAAGCTCTGCACTGAAAGATAGGATTGGAACACTAAGTGTTGCACAGTTATTTCTCTTTTCTTAGAGGTAGAGTTGGGGTGAGGCATCTTGAACAAGATGTGTTTCTCCCCTAGTTGTAAAAGAAGTTTTCCCTTTGCTACATCAATGATAGCATTGACAGTGGCTAGGAAAGGTCTTCCAAGGATGATGGACTGGTGCACGAAATTGTGATCATCAACAATGGCGCCAAAGACTTGGTAGCGCTCTCAAACGTGAATCACACTTTGTCACAACTCCGCACAACTAACCAGCAAGTGCACTGGGTCGTCCAAGTAATAAACCTTACGTGAGTAAGGGTCAATCCCACGGAGATTGTTGGTATGAAGCAAGCTATGGTCATCTTGTAAATCTTAGTTAGGAAGATTCAAATGGTTATAAAGGTTTCAAAATTAATAATAAATAAAGCATAAAATAAAATAGAGATACTTATGTAATTCAATGGTGGAAATTTCAAATAAGTGCATAGAGATGCTTGTTCCTGTTGAATATCTGCTTTCCTACTGCTTTCATCCAATTCTTCATACTCCTTTCGATGGCAAGCTGTATGTAGGGCATCACCGTTGTAAATGGCTACTTTCTATCCTCTCAGTGAAAAAGTTCCAAATGCTCTTGTCACAGCATGGCTAATCATCTATCGGTTCTCGATCATATCAGAATAGAATCCATTGATTCTTCTGCGTTTGTCATCACGCTCAACAATCGCGAGTTTGAAGCTCGTCACAGCCATTCAATCCCTGAATCCTACTCGGATGATCAAGGTCCAGGCATGGCCAAATGGCCAGCCCCCAAAGTCTAAGAACTAAATGTCCAAAGATGGATGCTAAGATAAAAGACGAAACCAAGATGTCTAATACAATAGTAAAATGTCCTATTTATACTAGACTAGCTACTAGGGTTTACAGAAATAAGTAATTAATGCAGAAATCCACTTCCGGGACCCACTTGGTGTGTGCTTGGGTTGAGCTTGAGCTTTACACGTGCAGAGGCTTCTCTTGGAGTTAAACGCCAAGTTGTAACGTGTTTTTGGCGTTTAACTTTGGTTTATGACGTGTTTCTGGCATTTGACTCCAGAATGCGCATGGAACTGGCGTTGAACGCCAGTTTGCATCATTTTAATTCGAATAAAGTATGGATTATTATATATTTCTGGAAAGCTTTGGATGTCTACTTTCCAACGCCATTAAGAGCGCGCCATTTGGAGTTTTGTAGCTCCAGAAAATCCATTTTGAGTGCAGGGAGGTCAGAATCCAACATCATCAGCAGTCCTTTGTCAGCCTCCTTATCAGAGTTTTGCTCAGGTCCCTCAATTTCAGCCAGAAAATACCTGAAATCACAAAAAAACACACAAACTCATAGTAAAGTCTAGAAATGTGAATTTAGCATAAAAACTAATGAAAACATCCCTAAAAGTAGCTAGATCCTACTAAAACTACCTAAAAATAATGCCAAAAAGTGTATAAATTATCCGCTCATCATGGACTCATCCTCATCTTCCCCAGTATCTAAAATTATGAAGTTTGTAGGTATGTAGAGGTCTTCAACCTTTACTAACACATCCTCTACTAAGCCATATGCTTTTTTCATTGACTTGTCTGCCATCTCCAGTGAGATATTTGCAGCTTGTACCTCAAAGATTCCCAACTTCTCCATCACAGAGAGTAGCATGAGGTTTAAACTTGATCCTAGGTCACACAGAGCCTTCTCAAAAGTCATGGTACCTATAGTACAAGAAATTAGGAAACGTCTGGGATTCGGAAGCCTTTGAGGCAGCTTTTGTTGAACTAAAGCATTGAGTTCTTTGGTAAGCACTGTAGGTTCTTCCTCAAATGTCTTTACTCCAAATAACTTGGCATTTAGATTCATGAGAGCTCCTAGGTACCGAACAACTTGCTCTTCCCTAGTTTCCTCATCCTCATCAGAGGATGAGTATTCATAAAAACTCATGAATTGCATAAGTGCTTGCAAGAGGACCTCTATGGTCTCTACATGAGCCTTGGCTTCCTCTAATTATTGAATAGGGACATCATTAGTGGGTGTTGAATACTCAGTAGGAACATCTTTATTGGCATTCCACTCCACCTCTTGTGGCCTTTTGGGCATTGAATGCTCAGTGGGGACATCTTCAATGGTGATCAACGCTATTAAGGGTGTAGTATTGGGCGTTGAATGCCCATAAGGGATTTCATCATTGGCGTTCAACACCAGATTTCTCCCTTTAGATTTGGCCTTAGCTTCAGTAGTGATGGCCTTGAACTCTTCTCTTGGGTTTACTTCAGTGTTACTAGGAAGAGTGTTAGGAGGAGTCTCAGGGATTTTCTTACTCAGTTGACCAACTTGTACCTCCAAATTTTTTATGGAGGACCTTGTTTCAATTATGAAACTATGAGTGGTCTTTGAGAGGTTGGAGAGTATAGTGACTAAGCCAGAAAGGCTCTGCTTAGAAGTCTGAATATGTTCCTGAGAAGATGGGAATGGTGGCCTGTTGTTGAACTTATTCTGGGTTCTTTCACCTTGATTATTATTGAAGCCTTGCTGAGGCTTCTGTGGATCCCTCCATGAAAGGTTAGGATGGTTCCTACATGAAGGGTTATAGGTATTTCCAGAGGGTTTTTCCATATAATTCACCTCCTCCATGGTGGGTTGATCAGGATCATAAGCATCCACATCAGGAGATACTTCTTAGGTACTGCCCGCAGTAGTTTGCATTCCAGTCAAATGCTGAGAGATCATATTGACCTGTTGGGTCAAGATCTTGTTCTGAGCCAATATGGCATTCAGAGTGTCTACTTCAAGAACTCCTTTCTTCTTAGCTACCCTATTATTTACAGGATTTCTCTCAGAAATGTACATGAATTGGTTGTTTACAACTATATCAATGAGTTCTCTTGCTTCTGCAAGCATTTTCTTTAAGTGGAGTGATCTACCTGCAGAGCTATCTAATGATATTTTGGACATCTCAGAGACACTATCATAGAAGATGCCTAGGATAGACCATTCTAAGAGCATGTTAGAAGGACATCTCCTGATCAATTGCTTGTATCTTTCCTAAGCTTCATAGAGGGATTCACCTTCTTTTTGTCTGAAGGTTTAAACTTCCACTCTGATTTTGCTCATCTTCTGAGGTGGAAAGAACTTGGCCAAGAAAGCATTGACTAATTTTTTCCAAGAGTCTAGGCTTTCTTTAGGTTAAGAATCCAACCATATCCTAGCTTTGTCTTTAACCGAAAAGGGAAAGAGCATAAGTCTATAGACCTCAGGATAAACTCCATTGGTCTTAACAGTGTCACAGATTTACAAGAATTCAAATAGAAACTGATGTGGATCTTCTAGTGGAAGTCCATGGAATTTACAATTCTGTTACATTAGAGAGACTAATTGAGGCTTAAACTCAAATTTGTTTGCTCTAATAGCAGGTATGGAGATACTTCTTCCATAGAAATCAGAGGTTGGTATGGTGTAGTGATAAACCCCAATTTTGTGGTTTATCTTGTGTTGAATTCAGGGGATTTTATCAACTTATCTCACATTTATTCAATGAAATACCATGGTTTTGTGAATTTTTCTTAATTTATGCTTAAGAGTGAAAACATTTTTTAGGCCTTAAAATTGCTAAATTTAATTCACTTTATTCCATTCGATCCCCTAATTTCGTTGTAAGCGTAGCCCAAACCAACAATCGATCCTCAAATCAAAGTTTAATTTTTGGTTGTCACAAGTCCAACCCAATAAAAATAACCGAGAGTATTAGTCCCGGGTCGTTCTCCCTAGGAATCACAATCGAGTGCTTAATTATTGGTTATGAGTTTCACGGGTTGGGTTGATAAAACAAGAAATTAAAAAGGCAAAAAATGTAAAGCAAACAACTAAGGATAACAAATGCCAAAAAGAGACATTCAAGGCAAGGATTGAGAGTATAGGATTTCTATCCTGGTCATTAATCATCATAGAATAATTAACAAGAGCTAATCCCATTAAGTCATCCCCCATAGGAAGAAGGTATAATGTTATCTTCACATTGAGAAAAAATCAAATAAGACTAGTTAATCTCAATCCAAAAGTCCTAATCAACTTACTAATTGAATTAGCAAGAGATTAGAGTCAATGGAAATAATATTAACTAA
Source organism: Arachis stenosperma (assembly GCF_014773155.1). Classification (NCBI taxonomy): domain Eukaryota; kingdom Viridiplantae; phylum Streptophyta; class Magnoliopsida; order Fabales; family Fabaceae; genus Arachis; species Arachis stenosperma. The sequence continues at coordinate 99,514,187 of NC_080379.1, read as the reverse complement.
CAACTCTAGATCACCAATCTAAATTGGGTATTAAAGAGTCAAGATCACCTAATTTTTCTTTCTAAGCTAAGAATGCTCGAAAAGCTACTCTAACATCCAACCAAGCATTTTGCCAAACACTTGGAAGGCATAAAAGGAAAACATCATAAAAGTACAAGAATAATAAATCTACAACTACCCAATGCAAGAAAAGTAACAACCAACAAAGCAATTAACCATAAGAACATCAAACATAAATTGCATTAAATGAAAATCGAAGTAACAAGAGTGCTCATAAACATAAAAGTGAAATAAAAGGAAAATTAACACCATAAACTAAAAGAACAAAGATTTAGGAACAAGAAATTGTAAAGGAAACAAGATGAAAACAAGAATTAAAACCTTAATCTAAGAAAAAATTAAACTAAGAACCCTAATTTCTAGAGAGAAGAAGCAGCTTCTCTCTCTAGAACTAACCTAAGACATGCTTCCTACACTAACTAATTGCTCTCCTTTTGACCCTTCATGAATTTTGCATGAGATAGCCTCAGAAATGAGTTGGATTTGATCCTGAAAAGCTCAGAAATTGCCTCCAGCGAATTCACTTTAATGAGGTCACGTGATCAACGTCACGCGTGCGTGTGGTCGATGCGTGCGCATCACTGGAAAATCCCCTCCTCACGCGTATGCATGGGTCACGCGTGCGCGTGGCCATGAATGTCCTCCTCATGCGTACGCGTGGATGACGCGTGCGCGTGGGCTTGAATCCTCCAAATGCTCATTTCTTCATGAATTCTCCACTTTGCATGCTTTTCTCTTGACTTCTTCCATCAAATACTTGCCTTATAAATCTGAAATCACTCAACAAACATATCAAGGCATCGAATGGAATTAAAGTGAATTAAATTTAGCTAATTAAAGGTCTAAAAAGTATGTTTTCACTCTTAAGCACAAATTTAGGGAGAATTACAAAACCACGCTGTTTCATTGAATAAATGTGGGATAAGTTGATAAAATTTCCTAAATTAGGCACAAGATAAACCACAAAATTGGGGTTTATCATGTAGTCACCAAGAATCTTTCTTGCATCTCTGATGAGCGGATAATTTATACGCTTTTTGGCATTGTTTTCAGTATGTTTTTAGTAGATTTTAGTTAGTTTTTATTATATTTTTATTAGTTTTTATTTAAAATTCACTTTTCTGGACTTTACTATGAGTTTGTGTATTTTTCTGTGATTTCAAGTATTTTCTGGCTGAAATTGAGGGACCTGAGCAAAAATCTGATTCAGAGGCTGAAAAAGGACTGCAGATGCTGTTGGATTCTGACCTCCCTGCACTCGAAGTGGATTTTCTGGAGCTACAGAAGCCCAATTGGTGCGCTCTTAATTGCGTTGGAAAGTAGACATCCTGGGCTTTCCAGCAATGTATAATAGTTCATACTTTTCCTGAGATTTGATGGCCCAAACCGGCGTTGCAAATCAGCTTCAGAATTCCCAGCGTTTAACGCCGAAACTGACACTTTACATGTTTCTTATTGTATCTTCTACTGCATGAGTCTCTAAACCCCATGGTTGGGGGTGAGGAGCTCTGCTGTGTCTTGATGGATTAATGCAATTACTACTGTTTTTCATTCAATAATGCTTGCTTCTATTCTAAGATATCACTTGTTCCTAAACCTAATGAATGTGATGATCCGTGACACTCATCATCATTCTCACCTATGAACGTGTGCCTGACAACCACCTCCGTTCTACCTTAGATTGAGTAGATATCTCTTAGATTCCTTAATCAGAATCTTCGTGGTATAAGCTAGAATTGATGGCGGCATTCAAGAGAATCCGGAAGGTCTAAACCTTGTCTGTGGTATTCTGAGTAGGATTCAAGGATTGAATGACTGTGACGAGCTTCAAACTCCTGAAGGATAGGCGTTAGTGACAGACGCAAAAGAATCACTGGATTCTATTCCGACCTGATTGAGAACCGACAGATGAATAGCCATGCTGTGGCAGAGCGCATTGAACATTTTCACTGAGAGGATGGGAGGTAGCCATTGACAACGGTGAAACCCTACATACAGCTTGCCATGGAAGGAGCATTGCGTGCTTGAAGAAGAAGACAGTAGGAAAGCAGAGATTCAGAAGATAGAGTATCTCCAAAACCTCAACATGTTTTCCATTACTGCAAAACAAGTATCTATTTCATATTCTTTTACTCATCACAATTAAACCTGAGAATTATTGATATCCTGACTAAGAGTTACAAGATAACCATAGCTTGCTTCATGCCGACAATCTTCGTGGGATTGATCCTTACTCATGTAAGGTATTACTTGGACGACCCAGTGCACTTGCTGGTTAGTTGTGCGGAATTGCAAAAGTGTGATTGCAATTTTGTGCACCAAGTTTTTGGCGCCGTTGTCGGGGATTGTTCGAGTTTGGACAACTGACGGTTTATCTTGTTGCTTAGATTCGGACTGTTTTATTTTTGTTGGTTTAGAGTCTTTTATTTGAGTTTAGTTTCATATTTTAAGTTTGGTGTCAATTGCATGCTTTTGTTTTCTTTTATTTTTTTCGAATTTGCATGTCCTTAGTCCTTTCTTGATCTCTAAAAATTTTAAGTTTGGTGTCATTTTGTTGTTTTTCTCTTTCCTCATTTCAAAAATCAAATCTTTTTCAAAATAATTTTCAATCATATCTTTTCAATTGCTAATTCCAAAATCTTTTTAATTAACTAATTGATTCGGTTTTCAATTTGCTTTGATCTTATTTTCTTTTAATTTTCGAAATTTTATTTTATTTTCCATTTATTTTATTTTATTTTTTTTCGGTCACCTTTAAAAAAAATTTTTTTACTTTACTTGTGAATCCATATCATATTCCCTTTCTCCATCATGGACCTAAGTGGAATTGAGCAGTCCAGAAGGACTCTGGGGTCATATGCTAACCCCATTACAACTGCATATGGGAATAGTGATGCAAGTGCATATTCGCTATATTAGTTAGTTAGTTTAGTTGGTTTTAGCTTACTTTCACTCATTTTCTCTAAATAAACAAAGCCTTTTATGAGTTTTATCTTCATGCATGAGAATATCAAGGAACATGTTGATTCTAACCAAATTCATGCAAATGATTTAGAGAATACATACATGAATGAATATGAATGAATCTCATGAAATTTATTGCATGAATTGGTAAGACTTTGAAGCTATTTCCTTTGTTGATGATAGGTGATGAAACAAGGAAGCATGGAAGCAAGAATGATGCAAGCTGGGCAAAAAGAAGAAAAGTTGGCGTTGCCAACTTGGGAATAGGGTGCGTTGTTGAGGACAACGCCAGGCAACCTTGAAGAACAAAAGTTGGCGTTGCCAACTTGAAGAAAGGGGGCGTTGTTGAAGGCAACGCCAGGCAGCCCTGGAGAAGCAAATTTGGGCGTTGCCAACTCTGGAAGGGCGTTGCCAACGCCAATTTGTGAAGCAAGCAAGGCAGCCCTGGAGAGCAAATGTTGGCGTTGCCAACTTGGAGGAAGGAGTGAGTTGTTATGGGAAACGCACAAGGAACTTGGGCCATGAAGGAGTTTCGAGGGCGTTGCCAACGCCAAGAACTATTGGCGTGTCTCAAGGCAACGTACATGAGTGAGCTTGGCCCAAGAGGAGAAGAAGCTGGCGTTGCCAACGCCAGGAACCATAGGCGTTATTCAAGGCAACGCCAGGCAACAAATGGAGCCTTGAAGAGGAGCTCGAGGGCGTTGCCAACGCCAGGAACTATAGGCGTGTCCCTAGGCAACGCCACACAAGCAAACTTGGCCCAGGAAAATGAGATGCACGTTGCCAACGCCAAGTTATGAAGGCGTGTTCCTTGGCAACGTAGCAAGGAATTTTGGCACCAAAGGGGAGCTCGAGCACGTTGTTGAGCCAAGAAAGCATTGGCGTGTTTGGCAACAACGCCAGGAATGGTTGCTTGGCTAGGCACCAAGTCTTGGTGCCAACCAAGTTGCCAACGCCAGGAAGGGCACCAACCAAGTTGCCAACACCAGGAAGGGCACCAACCAAGTTGCCAACGCCAGGAAGGGTACCAACCAAGTTGCCAACGCCAGGAAGCCTTGCCATGCACGTTGCCAACACCAGGAAGCCTTGCCATGCACGTTGCCAACGCCAGGAAGCCTTGCCATGCACGTTGCCAACTCAAGAAAACATTGGCGTGTTTGGCAACAACTCCAGGAAGCTTTGGATGGTGAAGAATTGAGGTAGCACGTTGCCAACTTGGAATATAGGGGCGTTATCCACAACAACTCCAACAAGACAGCCTGACCATGTCCCCTTCAATGGAAGATATCTTGAGCTACAGAGATCCAAATTGAGTGCTTCCAGTTGCGTTGGAAAGCTAACATTCAGAGCTTTCCAACCATATATAATAGTCTATGGTGGAGCACAAAATTGAAGCCAAACCAGAGTCATCTTTAGGCCCTAAAAACAAGAACATGAAGTTGAAATTCAAGAAGGCTAGAGATGAGCCCTGGAGGGGGGCACGAGCACGTTGCCAACGTGCTAGCAAGGGGGCGTGTTTTGCAACAACGCCAGCCTCAAGTCCCTGCCTTGGGAGGTTAGGCACGGGCACGTTGCCAACTTGGGAGTTTGGGTGCGTTTTTGGCAACAACTTGGCAGCTTGACCTTACCTTCTTTGAGGAAGCATAACTTGAGCTAGGAAAGTCCAATTGAGGTGATTCCAGTGGCATTAGAAAATAGACATCAAGAGCTCTCCAATGATGTATAATAGTCCATATTGAAGCAGAAGGTTAACACTCAAATTCTGGGCTACATTAGGCATGAGAGAAGAGTCAATAAGAAGAAGAGCAAGTTGTTAGCAACAACTTGGGCCAACAACGCCCAAGTCTCCAACCTCACTTCCAGGAAAGTCACTTGCACGTTGCCAACGTGCATTATGCCTAGAGTTATTGACAACAACGCCCCTCAATGGGCCAGAATGGTTGCCAACTTGCTCTGCTTCCTCTATTCCTCACAAAGGCTAGCAACTTCTTCAATTGAACCAGAAATTCAACAAAGAGAAAGCCCACATTGCTAGCCCAATTGAAGATCTTTGAAGGAGTTTTAGGACTAGTATAAATAGAGATTGAGTTTGTACGTTGAGGGGACTTTTTTGACACTTAGAACTTTTTCATACTTTTAGCACTTTTACTTGAGAACTCTTTAGCACTTCCGGGAGGATACCCGGAGAGCATTTCTGGGTTCTTCTTGGAACTTCTCTTCTTCATTTCTTAAGCTTTAAGCATTTCATTATTCTTCTTCATCTTTCTTGGCAATTTAGTTTAATTTTGATTTATGGCAATTATTGTTGAAATTGGAGCAATGACTCACTAAACCCCACTTTCATTAGGGGGAAGAGCTCTGCTTGTTGGAATGAATTGGTGAACTCATCTTTTCCTCCTCAATTCTAGTGGTTGATCTAAAGAGGGAACTCTTGATCTTCAAAGATTCAACCACCATCGAGAGAGGGGTTAATCTATATGAATTATGTGGTGAATTTGAGGAATGAGCCACATAATTCAGTTTAGAGTTCATCCTTTCATGATTTCTTTAATCAATATACCTTGGTTAGTATGTGAGATGTAACTCTCCTTGGTTGAGATTATGGGAATTGTGTGGCTGGATTAGATTTGAGCTTCATCTCTTCTCATGAACAATTAGATCACGAGAGTGGCAATTGGTTATGTTGAGAGAGATTGAATCACCAAGAGATTGGGATTTAATCACCCACTTGCCATGGATCTATACCCATGATTGAGAAGGATTTGACTAACATCAATTCATGAAAACTAGCATCTCTAATCCCTAATGATCCTCTCTATCATTACTTCTTATTTCTTTTGCTTCTAGTTATTTGATTACCCATAACCCAATTCCCTTTTACATTCTGTCAATTTATTATTCTTGTCATCTACATTTCGTTCCTTTAATTCTTGCTATTTACTCTTATGTTCTTTAAATTTCTGCACACTTTAATTCCTTGCCATTTATCTTTGATGTCATTTAAGTTTCTTGCAATTTAAGTTTCAGTTATTTACTCTCATTTTATTTCTATATTCTAGTTCTTTACATTCTTTGCCATTTAAATTCTTGCAATTATGCTCAAAAGTCACATTTCTCATAAAATCAAAACTATGTTCGCTTGACTAAATCTACCATTTAACTAAAGTTGCTTAATCTACCAATCCTCGTGGGATCGACCTCACTCCTAGTGAGTCTTATTACTTGATGCGACCCGGTATACTTGCCGGTTATACGTGAAATCTAATTTTTACGTATCAAATAGCATCTGTATACCTCCCATTAAAGCAAGCAGCTTTGAGCTAAATCCTCAACTCATTATCATGGTGTAGCAAAATTGCCAGTATTCCAGTCTTCCACAGGAAGAACCTACTGAGTTTCTGGCACAATTCTTACAAATTGCTGACACAGTACGTGATAAAGAGGTGGATCAGGATGTCTACAGATTATTACTATTTCCATTTGCTGTAAAAGATCAAGCTAAGAGGTGGTTGAATAACCAACCCACAGCAAGCATAAAAACATAGAGACAGTTATCAGACAAATTCCTGAATCAATTTTACCCTCCAAAAAGGATGACACAGCTAAGGCTGGACATCCAAGGCTTTAAACAAGAGGATAATGAATCCCTTTATAATGCCTGGGAGAGGTATAGAGGTATGCTAAGAAAATGCCCCTCTGAAATGTTTTCAGAGTCGGTACAGTTAGACATCTTCTACTATAGGCTTACAGAAAAAGCTCAGATGTCTCTAGACCACTCAGCTGGTGGATCTATACACATGAGGAAGATGATTGAAGAGGCTCAAGAACTCATAGATACTGTTGCTAGAAATCAACATTTGTACTCTAGCAGTGAGCCCTCTACAAAAGAAGAAGCTATGGCAGTAGCTACTGATCCTAATCCTCAAGAATGGATTGTTGAGCTTAATCAGCAATTACTCTTGATGACAAAATAGTTGGCAGAATTTAAAGAGATGCTCCAAGAAACTAAAATTGCCAACAAGAACATAGAATCGTAGTTGAATCAGACAAAACAGCAGTTATCTAAACAGATAACAGAAGAATGCCAAGCAGTTCAACTGAGGAGTGGGAAGACATTGAATAACACTGCTCAAAGTAGCAAAAAGCCAAGAAAGGAACATTTGACAGAGGATAACCAAACCACTGTCCAAAATCCTCTGAGGACAGTAAGAGCCCAGAGAGGAATACTCCTGGCGTTCAAACGCCAGAAAGGGGGGAAAAGCTGGCGTTAAACGCCCATTCCTTGCCCAGTTCTGGCATTCAAACGCCAGAAAAGGGGGAAAAGTTGGCGTTAGACGCCCATACCTCACCCAATCCTGGCGTTCAAACACCAATGGGGAATCAGACACCTGAGAGTGCTGATAGTAACCCCTCTAAAAAGGCTTCTCCAACCACCTTTGTAAGGAATAAACCTGCAGCAACTAAGGTTGAAGAATATAAAGCCAAGATGCCTTATCCTCAGAAACTCCGCCAAGCGGAACAGGATAAGCAATTTGCCCGCTTTGCAGACTATCTAAGGACTCTTGAAATAAAGATTCTGTTTGCAGAGGCACTTGAACAAATACTTTCTTATGCTAAGTTCATGAAAGATATCTTAAGTCATAAGAAGGATTGGAGAGAAATTGAAAAAGTGTTTCTCACTGAAGAATGCAGTGCAGTCATTCTGAAGAGCTTACCAGAAAAGCTCCAAGATCCAGGAAGCTTTATGATACCATGCACGTTAGAAGGTGCTTGCACCAAGACAGCCCTGTGTGACCTTGGAGCAAGTATCAATCTAATACCTGCATCCACTATCAGAAAGCTTGGGTTGACTGAAGAAGTCAAACCAACCCGGATATGTCTCCAACTTGCTGATGGCTCCATTAAATATCCATCAGGCATAATTGAGGACATGATTGTCAAGGTTGGGCCATTCGCCTTTCCAACTGACTTTGTAGTGCTGGAAATAGAGGAGCACAAGAGTGCAACTCTCATCCTCGGAAGACCTTTCCTAGCAACTGGACGAACTCTTATTGATGTACAAAAAGGGAAAGTAACCCTGAGAGTCAATGAGGATGAGTTCAAGTTGAATGCTGTAAAAGCTATGCAGCATCCAGACACACCAAATGACTGCATGAGCGCTGACATTATTGACTCTTTGGTGGAAGAGATCAATATGGCTGAAAGTCTAGAATCAGAGCTAGAGGACCTCTTCAAGGATGTTCAGCCTGATCAGGAAGAACCAGAGGAAACAAAAGAATTTTTGAAAATTCCTCAGGAAGAGGATGAACCTCCCAAACCTGAGCTCAAACCACTACTACCATCCCTGAAGTATGCATTTCTGGGAGAGGGTGACACTTTTCCAGTGATCATAAGCTCTGCTTTAAACCCACAGGAAGAGAAAGCACTGATTCAAGTGCTAAGGACACACAAGACAGCTCTTGGGTGGTCCATAAGTGATCTTAAGGGCATTAGCCCAGCAAGATGCATGCACAAGATCCTATTAGAAGATAATGCCAAACCAGTGGTTCAACCACAAAGGCGGCTAAATCCAGCCATGAAGGAGGTGGTGCAGAAAGAGGTCACAAAATTACTAGAGGCTGGAATTATTTATCCCATTTCTGATAGCCCCTGGGTGAGTCCTGTCCAAGTTATCCCCAAGAAGGGAGGCATGACAGTGGTTCATAATGAAAAGAATGAACTGGTTCCTACAAGAACAGTTACAGGGTGGCGTATGTGTATTGATTACAGAAGGCTCAACACAGTCACCAGAAAGGATCATTTTCCTTTACCATTCATAGACCAAATGCTAGAAAGACTAGCTGGTCATGATTATTACTGCTTTTTGGATGGCTATTCAGGTTACAACCAAATTGTAGTAGATCCTCAGGACCAAGAGAAAACAATATTCACTTGCCCTTCTGGCGTGTTTGCCTACAGAAGAATGCCTTTTGGTCTGTGTAATGCACTTGCAACTTTTCAGAGATGCATGCTATCCGTCTTCTCTGATATGGTGGAGAGGTTCCTGGAAGTCTTTATGGATGACTTCTAAGTATATGGAGACTCATTCAGCTCCTGTCTTAACCATCTAGCACTTGTCCTGAAAAGGTGCCAAGAGACTAACCTGGTCTTAAACTGGGAGAAATGTCACTTTATGGTGACTGAAGGAATTGTCCTTGGGCACAAAATTTCAAGCAAGGGAATAGAGGTGGATAAAGCAAAGGTAGAGGTAATTGAAAAATTACCACCACCTGCCAATGTTAAGGCAATCAGAAGCTTTCTGGGGCATGCATGATTCTACAGAAGGTTTATAAAGAATTTTTCAAAAATTTCAAAACCTCTGAGCAACCTGCTAGCTGCTGACACATCATTTGTGTTTACAGGCATTTGAGACCCTGAAAGCCAAGCTGGTCACAGCACCAGTCTTCTCTGCACCAGACTGGACATTGCCATTCGAACTAATGTGTGATGCCAGTGACCATGCCATTGGTGCAGTGTTGGGACAGAGGCATAACAAGCTTCTGCACATCATTTGTTATGCTAGCCGTGTTTTGAATGACGCACAGAAGAATTACACAACCACAGAAAAAGAGTTACTTGCAGTGGTCTATGCCATTGACAAGTTTAGATCCTATTTAGTAGGGTCAAAAGTGATTGTGTACACTGACCATGCTGCTCTTAAATACTTACTCACAAAGCAGGATTCAAAACCCAGGCTCATAAGGTGGGTGCTGCTTCTGCAAGAGTTTGATATAGAAATAAGAGACAGAAAAGGGACAGAGAACCAAGTAGATGATCATCTGTCCCGAATAGAACCAGTAGCTGGGGCGTCCCTCCCTTCCACTGAGATCTCTGAGACTTTCCCAGATGAGTAACTCTTTGTCATTCAGGAAGCTCCATGGTTTACAGATATTGCAAATTATAAAGCTGTGAGGTTCATACCCCAGGAGTACAGCAGGGTGCAAAGAAAGAAATTAATTTCAGATGCCAAGTACTACCTATGGGATGAGCCATATCTCTTTAAGAGATGTGCAGACAGAATGATCCGCAGATGTGTACCCAGAGAGGAAGCACAAAGGATCCTGTGGCATTGCCATGGATCATAGTATGGGGGACATTTCGGAAGTGAGCGAACAGCCACTAAGGTCCTCCAATGTGGCTTCTACTGGCCTACTCTCTATAGAGATGCCCGAGAGTTTGTGCGTAACTGTGACAGTTGCCAAAGAGCTGGTAATTTGCCTCATAGATACGCCATGCCTCAACAAGGGATCTTAGAGATTGAATTATTTGATGTATGGGGTATTGACTTCATGGGTCCGTTCCCACCATCATAATCAAACACTTACATTCTGGTGACAGTGGACTATGTATCTAAATGGGTAGAAGCAATTGCTACACCCACTAATGATACTAAGACCGTGCTGAAATTCCTCCAGAAACATATCTTCAGCAGATTTGGTGTTCCTAGAGTCCTAATCAGTGATGGAGGCACTCATTTCTGTAACAAACAGCTGTACTCTGCTATGGTCCAATATGGAATTAGCCACAAAGTAGCAACTCCGTATCATCCACAGACAAATGGGCAAGCTGAAGTCTCTAACAGAGAGCTAAAAAGAATCCTAGAATGGACTGTAATGGCCCGTAGAAAGGATTGGGCAAAGAGCTTGGATGATGCTCTGTGGGCATACAGAACAGCTTTCAAGACTCCTATAGGAACCTCTCCATACCAACTTGTGTATGGCAAGGCCTGTCATCTGCCCGTGGAACTGGAACATAAAGCCTACTGGGCAACCAGATTCCTAAACCTGGATGCTAAGTTAGCTGGTGAAAAAAGATTACTCTAGCTAAATGAGCTAGATGAATTTAGACTCAGTGCCTTTGAAAATGCAAAAATTTATAAGGAAAAGGCAAAGAAGTGGCATGACAAGAAGTTATCATCCAGAGTCTTTGAGCCAGGACAAAAAGTTCTGCTCTTCAACTCTAGGCTCAGACTATTCCCAGGAAAACTTAAATCCCGGTGGAGGGGTCCGTATGTGATTACAGGAGTGTCACCATATGGATATGTTGAGCTTCAGGATATTGATTCTGACAAAAAAGTTCATTGTTAATGGATAGAGGATCAAACATTATCTTGAAAGCAATTTTGAGCAAGAATGCTCAAAATTGAGGCTTGAATGAATCTCAGTGAAGGTCCAGCTAAAGACAATAAAGAAGCGCTTACTGGGAGGCAACCCAGTCATTAGCAGGTTATTTGTTTTGTTTAATAAAAGTTTGATACATATTCTCAAAGGGCGATAATCAAAATTGAAGGAATTCACAGAGTTACAGAAGGATTCAGTGTAGAAAGCAGAGAAAAGGAGCTTGCTGGCAAAAAAATGCCAGTAAGGGGTACTCTGGGCGTTAAACGCTAGAATGGGTACCATTCTGGGCGTTTAACGCCAGTAAAGGTGCCATTTTGGGCGTTAAACGCCAGAATGGGCACCATTCTGGGCGTTTAACGACAGGTGTGCAGCATCCTGGGCGTTTAGCAAAACGCCCAGTGATGAAGGGGTTTCTGGCGTTTAACTCTGGCTGGGCGTTAAATGCCCAAATTGGCCAACATTTGGGCGTTAAACGCCAGAATGGATACCATTCTGGGCGTTTAACGCCAGACAGGTGGGGGACAGAGATTTTGCTTTCCACTTCAAATTTTTTCAAACTTTCCTGTTTTGATCCATAATTTTCTACATAAACACATTTCAAACTTTCATCATTCACCTTCAAATTTTCAAAATTAAAATCATTCTTCAAATCTCTTTCAAATCCCTTCCAAATCTTCTTCAAAAAAAACTCAAATATCTCTCAAATTCTTTCCATATCTTTTCAAATCTCCTTCAAAATTGTCGAAATCTCTCCCCCCTCCCTTTTAAATACACGTTTGGCCATTCCCCTTTCCCCACCATTCGAATTTGCTCTCCTCCTCTCTCTCCTCTTCCCTTTCTTTTTTTTTTGCTTGAGGACAAGCAAACCTCTAAGTTTGGTATGCTTTTCCGTGATCACTAAGCTGAGGCTCATCAAGATCATGGCTCCTAAAGGAAAACAAACCAATTCAAGAGGCAAGAAAGAGAATGCTCCAAAGGACCTATGGAGTCAAGAGAGGTTCTTAACCAAAGAACATGCAGACCATTACCACAAAATAATGGGTCTAAGGTCAGTGATCCCGGAAGTTAAATTTGATCTGAAAGAAGATGAATATTCGGAGATCCAAGAGCAAATTTGAAACAGAGGATGGGAAGTTCTAACCAACCCTGAGACAAAGGTTAGAAGAAACATGGTTCAAGAATTCTACTCAAATCTGTGGCTGACAGATAAGCAGAGAATGACTGGAACCGCTTTTCATACCTACAGAACCATGGTCAGAAGGAGAATTATTTACTTCCATATGGACAAAATAAGAGAGGTCTTCAAATTGCCTCAACTACAAGATGATCCTGAATCCTTTAATAGGAGAATGGTGAGAGTAGATAAGGGGTTGGATCAAGTTCTAGAGGACATATGCCTCCCTGGAACCAAGTGGATGACCAATTCAAAAGGTGTCCCAAACCAACTCAAGAGGGGAGATCTCAAACCAGTTGCAAGAGGCTGGTTGGATTTCATAGGGCGTTCTATCTTGCCCACTAGTAACCGTTCTGAGGTTACTATCAAGAGAGCAGTGATGATTCATTGCATTATGCTGGGAAAAGAAGTGGAGATTCATCATCTGATTGCTTGTGAGATTTACACAATCGCAAACAAGAACTCCACTAAAGCCAAACTGGCTTACCCAAGCTTAATCTCTTTGCTATGTAAAGATGCTGGGGTGAGGATGGGAGTAGATGAATTCATCCTAATTGAGCACCCAATCACCAAGAGGTCAATGGAAGGACAAATACAAGATAGCTCTATCAAAAGGAGGGCGCAGGATTTCCTCCCTGAACTTCCTGAAATTGACTACTGGACTCGTCTAGAAGCATCTGTTGCCAAGCTGCAAGAAGCTATGGAACAAATTAAGGAAGAACAGCAGAATCAAAACTGCATGCTCTGCAAATTGCTGAAGGAACAAGAGAAGCAGGGGCGTGAGCTACAGGAGCTGAAGCGCCAAAAGCTCTCCCTTGAAGGGTCAAATACCCCACAAGTTGAGGGAGCATCCACTTCTCAAGATCAAGGTTGTTGAGTCCTAACTCTGTGATAATCTCTATCATTAGGAGTCTATTTTAGAGTAATTTAAAATTTTATTTTCTATTACTATTAGTCTTATCTTATATCTATTTTTGAGTCTTGTTCTTAATTCATGATTAATAAAATTTAAGGTTCATGTCTTAAAGCTATAAATGTCCTATAAATCCATCACCTTTCTTAAATGAAAAAAGCTTTAATCACAAAAGAACAAGAGGTACAGGATTTCGAATTCATCTCTGAAACTAGTTGAATTAGTTTGATGTGGTGACAATAATTTTTGTTCTCTGAATGAATGCTTGAACAGTGCATATGTCTCTTGAATTTTTTGATTAAAGAATGTTAAACTTGTTGGCTCTTGAAAGAATGATGGAAAAGGAAAAATGTTATTGAGGATCTGAAAAATCATCAAATTGATTCTTGAAGCAAGAAAAAGCAGTCAAAAAAAATATTTTTAAGTGATCCAAGGCAAAAAGAGTGTGCTTAAGAACCCTGGACACCTCTGATTGGGGACTCTAGCAAAGCTGAGTCACAATCTGAAAAGGTTCACCCAGTCATGTGTCTGTGGCATGAATGTACCCTGTGATAATACTGGAAGACAGAGTGCTTTGGGCCACAGCCAAGACTCATAAAGTAGCTATGTTCAAGAATCATCATTCTTAACTAGGAGAATCAATAACACTATCTAAATTCTGAGTTCCTATAGATGCCAATCATTCTGAACTGCAAAGGATAAAGTGAGATGCCAAAACTGTTCAAAGACAAAAAGCTACTAGTCCCGCTCATCTAATTGGAGCTAAGTTTCATTGATATTTTGGAGTCTATAGTATGTTCTCTTCTTTTTATCCTATTTGATTTTCAGTTGCTTGGGGACAAGCAACAATTTAAGTTTGGTGTTGTGATGAGCGGATAATTTATACGCTTTTTGGCATTGTTTTCAGTATGTTTTTAGTAGATTTTAATTAGTTTTTATTATATTTTTATTAGTTTTTATTTAAAATTCACTTTTCTGGACTTTACTATGAGTTTGTGTGTTTTTCTGTGATTTCAGGTATTTTCTGGCTGAAATTGAGGGACCTGAGCAAAAATCTGATTTAGAGGCTGAAAAAGGACTGTAGATGCTATTGGATTCTGACCTCCCTGCACTCGAAGTGTATTTTCTGGAGCTACAAAAGCCCAATTGGCGGGCTCTCAATTGCGTTGGAAAGTAGACATCCTGGGCTTTCCAGCAATGTATAATAGTCCATACTTTACCCGAGATTTGATGGCCTAAACCGGCGTTGCAAATCAGCTTTAGAATTCCCGGCGTTTAACGCCAGAACTGACACTTTACACGTTTCTTATTGTATCTTCTACGGCATGAGTCTCTAAACCCCATGGTAGGGGGTGAGGAGCTCTGCTGTGTCTTGATGGATTAATGTAATTACTACTGTTTTTCATTCAATCATGCTTGCTTCTATTCTAAGATATCACTTGTTCCTAAACCTGATGAATGTGATGATCCGTGACACTCATCATCATTCTCACCCATGAACGTGTGCCTGACAACCACCTCCGTTCTACCTTAAATTGAGTAGATATCTCTTAGATTCCTTAATCAGAATCTTCGTGGTATAAGCTAGAATTGATGGCGGCATTCAAGATAATCCGGAAGGTCTAAACCTTGTCTGTGGTATTCTGAGTAAGATTCAAGGATAGAATGACTGTGACGAGCTTCAAACTCCTGAAGGCTAGGCGTTAGTGACAGACGCAAAAGAATTACTGGATTCTATTCCGACCTGATTGAGAACCGACAGATGAATAGCTGTGCTGTGACAGAGCGCGTTGAACATTTTCACTGAGAGGATGGGAGGTAGCCATTGACAACGGTGAAACCCTACATACAGCTTGCCATGGAAGGAGCATTGCGTGCTTGAAGAAGAAGACAGTAGGAAAGCAGAGATTCAGAAGATAGAGCATCTCCAAAATCTCAACCTGTTCTCCATTACTGCAAAATAAGTATCTATTTCATGTTCTTTTACTCATCACAATTAAACCTGAGAATTATTGATATCCTGACTAAGAGTTACAAGATAACCATAGCTTGCTTCAAGCCGACAATCTCCGTGGGATCGACCCTTACTCACGTAAGGTATTACTTGGACGACCCAGTGCACTTGCTGGTTAGTTGTGCGGAATTGCAAAAGTGTGATTGCAATTTCGTGCACCAATCTCCTTCATTGTTTGGCTCGGTTGCCATGTTTTTCAGCTTCTTGTTTGAAAATCTTTGTGAGGTTTCTTCCGGATTGTTGTGCTTTAGCTTGTTGTAAATGCCTCCTTAGAGTCCTCTCAGGTTCAGGATTAGGATTAAAGAGAGGTTCTTTATCTCTGTTCTTGGTCAAAAACAAGAAAAAAAAAAGCAAAGAAGGAAGAAGAAAAGAAGTCTCTATGTCACAGTATAGAGAATTCCTTGAGAGATGTGAAGAAGAAAGAAGAATGAAGATAGAGAAAAGAGAGAAAGAATTCAACTATGAAGAGTAGCAGAATTCGAAAATTAGAAGTAAAAAGAGAAAATATTTTTGTTTTTATTTTTATTTATTAGTTAAATTCGAAAATAGAAGCTAATTAATTAAAAAGATTTTAAAACTAAATAATGAATTTCGAAAAAGAAGAGAGAGAAATAGAGAAGATATTTTCGAAAATTAGAAGAGAGAAGAATTAGTTAGGAAGTTTTGAAAAAGAAGAAAGAGAAAACAAGTAACTAATTAAGAAAGATTTGAAAACAAGATAAGATAGAAGATTAGAAAAGATTTGAATTTAAAGTTTGAAATTTGGAAAAATAAGATAGAAATTGAAAAGATTTGAAAAAGATTTGAAAGAGATAAGATTTGAAATTTGATTTTTGAAAAATATTTGATTTTGAAATTTTAAATTTTAAATTTTAAATTTTGAAATTGAATTTTAAATAAGATAAGATTTTTGAATTTTAAAGAAAGATAAAAAGATAAGATAGTAATTTGAAAAAGATATGATTTTTGAAAAGATTTGATTTTGAAAAGGTTTGAATTTGAAATTAAAAACTAAGATAAGATATGATAATGATTTTGAAATTAAAATTTGAAATTTTTGTTGATTTTCAAAAATTAAAGTAAAAAGATAGAAAAGATATTTATTTTTATTTTTTTTTTTTGAATTAATGAAGATAAAAACAAACAAAAGACACCAAACTTAAAATTTTTAGATCTAAGACTCTAAATTTTTGAAAACTTAAGAAAACAAACACCAAAAAACATCAAACTTAAAATTTTTAAAGATCAAAACAAAAAGAAAAATAAGAAAAACTTGAAGACCAACAAGAACACCAAGAACAAATTCAAAAAATTCAAAACAATTAAAGAACACACAATTGATACCAAACTTTAGTTTTGACACTAGACTCAAACAAAAGACACTATTTTTAAAAATTTTTGGAAAAGGACTCAAGAAAGTTTGAACTCTAACAAGAACAAGAGACTCAAACAAAATTATAAAGATAAAAAAGAAAAGTAAATATTTTTGAAAAAGTTTTGATTTTTTTTCAAAAAAGGGAAACAAAAGACTCAAACAAAATTAAAAAAATCCATAATCTAAGCAACAAAATAATCCATTAGTTTGTTCAAACTCGAACAATCCCCGACAACTGCGCCAAAAACTTAGTGCACGGATTCCCAGACTTCGTACACAAGTGCACTGGGTCATCCAAGTAATACCTGAGGTGAGTCAGGGTCGATCCCACGAGGATTGTTGGCTTCCAATCAAACAGTGGTTATCTTGTAAATCTTAGTTAGGTGGATAGAAAATTTGTTTAATTTTTTAGACGCATAAAAGTAAAATAAAGATAACATTACTCAGTAATTGTGAATTCAATACTTTCTTACTGTTTACTCCAACTGTGAATGATTTCTTTTATACTAGGCTGTATGTGATCAACGCCGGTTTGAGCGGCCGCCAATCTTCCTCTAGGCTAAACACCAGGTTTAGTGCGCATCCAGTTTGAATGAGGGTGAAGCTCCTGCAGTTCATCCCCTTGGTGATCCTACTCAAAACGTCACAGACAAGGTCGAATCTTCTGAATCATAGAATGCTGCACTTTGATTCTATCCTTTACCACAAAGACCCTAATCTCTCCAAACCTCGGCTGAACTGATGTCATGAGAAGTCCCTAACGAACTGGTGGATTATCTATCTAAGAGACGTATCCTCAAGCTAGTGGTTCATTGATATCCGATGAAAGACCCTCGCTGAACCCATGTAGAATAGAGATAACTTTTGACGGTTCAACTCATTCATAAGGTTGAAGAACGAAGATACATCTTAGGAGAGAATCAAACACGAATTGAAATAGAACAGTAGTACTTTTATTAATCCATAAAGCTCAGCAGAGCTCCTGACCTTAAAGTAGGAGGTTTAGTGCCTCATACTGTACATAGAACAATGTAAAAACGTGTAAAGTGGTGGAAGATGATCTTGTAGAAGTTTTTCTTCTCCTATATATACTAATCTAATGATTAAGGATTACAGAAATATGATAAACTAGTCTATTAGTGCGAAAATCCACTTCTAGGGCCCACTTAGTGAGTGTTTGGGCTGAGCAAAAGAGAAAGCCACGTGCTAGGAGGCTCCTTGGGCGTTGAACGCCTGCTTGGGACACCTCTTTAGGCATTGGACGCTGGCCACCTCTTTGTGGGTGTTGGACGCTAGGACTGGAGCAGATGGCTGGCATTGAATGCCAGTTTTTGGCCTTCAATTCTGAAGCAAAGTTTGGACTATTATATATTTCTGGAAAGCCCTAAATGTTAGCTTTCCATAGTTGTTGAGAACGCACAATTTGGACTTGTGTAGCTCTAGAAAAGCTCCTTCGAATGCATAGAGGTCAGATCTTGATAGCATCTACGGTGCTTTCTCTGCCTCTGAATCAGACTTTTGCTCCAGCTCCTCAATTTCAGCCAGAAAATGCCTGAAATTGCATAAAAACTACATAAACTTAAAGTAGAATCCAAAAATGTGAATTTTACACTAAAACCAATGGAAACTTAATAAAATATAAAAAAAATATGCTAAAAATATATGAAAATGATGCCAAAAAGCGTATAAAATATCTACTCATCACTAAGTTCTCATGTTCCTGATCTAAATACTGTACATGATCATAAACGGTAGAAAAAATAGCAAAACTGTAAAGATCAATGAAAAATGAAATGAAACAAACTAAAACAAAACTAAAATAAAACTAAAACAAGCTAAAGGATACTTAAGGTTGGGTTGCCTCCTAACAAACGCTTCTTTACCGTCATTAGCTTGACGGTCAGCTTCTCTAAGGAAGAGGATCATAGGGGCTCAGATCTTCACCTCTCATTGTGAACTTCTTTCATGTGCTCTCATGAATCAGCTCAACATGCTCTAGAGATAGGATTCTATTCACAGTATGTGGTATGGTTGGGCTTCTTATGAACACCGCCTTCATGACAGGTGAGAAGTTCTCAGTAGGAATCTTCTTGTTCCTCTAGCCCTTAGGTACTTTCTTCTTGGGGCCTCCTCCATGTTTGGTGGGTGGTGAATGCCCAACACCAAACTTAGGTTTGATGTTAGGGGGTACTGTATGGCTTTCCACCAAGTGAGAAGGCTTAAGCACTGAGCTCCGTATGCAAGTACCTCTTCTTTCAAAAATTGGTGGAGGTTTAAGGACTTTGAAAACCATGTAATCATCATGTAACCTCAACGCCAATTCGCCTTTCTTTACATCAATTAAGGCTCTTCCAGTGGCTAGGAATGGCCTTCCTAGGATAATGGAGTCATCTGTTTGTTCTCTCATGTCAAGTATTACAAAATCAGCAGGGAGGAATAGCTCTCCAACCTTGACCAACACGTTCTCTACTACCCTATACGCCTGCTTCTAAGACTTGTCAGCCATCTCCAGTGTAATTCTTGTGGGATGAGCCTTTTGAATCCCCAGCTTCTTCATTACAGAGAGCGGCATCAAATTTATGCTTGAACCAAGATCGCACAGTACCTTCTCAAATGTAATAGTCCCAATGGTATAGGGAATCAGGAAGAATCTAGGGCATGGCATCTTCTTGGGTAGCTTCATTTGAATCATTTTACTACACTCCTTGTTCAAGACCACAGTTTCATCTCCCTTCAAGGCCTTCTTCTTAGAGAGTATGCTTTTTATGAAGGCAATATAAGGAGGCATCTTCTCCAACACCTCAACAAAAGGAATTTTGATGTGTAACTTTTTTAAGATTTCCAAGAATTGAGCGAACTGCTCATCCTTGATCTCCTCTTAAAGTTTCTGAGGGTGTTGGATTTTAGGCTCTTGTGCTACCAATAGGGTGTGTAACAGTGCTTTTCCAGCTTTTTCTTGAGCCTTTTCTTCCTTCAAATTCTTAGCAGCATATACCTCCTTAGGCTCGGCCTCTTTTACCATGATGAGGGCCTTACACTCTTCTCTTGGATTTACCTCTGTGTTTTTGGGAAGAGTGTTAGGAGGTCTCTCAGGTATCCTCTTGCTCAATTGACCTACTTGTACTTCCAAGTTACGAATTGAAGCTCTTGTCTCTTGCATAAAGCTGTTAGTAGTCTTGGAAAGTTCAGAGACTATTGTAGCTAAGTCAGGAGTGTCTTGGCTATGGGAGTGTCCTTGTTACTTCTGAGAGGGCTAGAACTGCCAGGTGTTAAACTTATTCAGATTGGATCCACCCTGATAATTGTTAAAACTCTGTTGGGGCTTTTGTGGCTGCTCCTTCCACCCAATGATAGGGTGATTCCTCCATTCCTGATTGAAAGTATTCAAATATGGATCATTGTTGGGATTTATAGAGGAGTTTCCCTTGTAATTAACTTGTTCAGTGGTGGTTGGCCATAGCCATAAGCGTCTGCTTGGTTGTAGCTCCCAGTCATGTCACAGGATGCATCTTGAGTGTTGATAATAAAATGGATAACATCCCATCTCTCAAAGTTTAAGCCTCTAAGGCATCAAAGTATAGTAATCAAAAGGTGAGAGGTACTATAACAAAATAAACCAAAGATAACAAAGTAAAATACAGCCATCCTCCGCTTTGTCACCATGTTCGCAAAACTCAACGAGGTGGGTTCTGACCTGCATCAAAAAAATAACAACGTATGGTATGAGAATCGGGAGTTCTCAGTATGGTAACAGTACCCAATAGATAAGATATAAGATTCCAGAAAGCCAAAGGCAATCCTAAAACTGCCTACATGCATAATATTCAAACTTACAATATATTTAAAAAAAACCATTAAAGGGTTAACCATCTTAAGGATTTTCTATTCTAATAATCACCATGCTATCCCACACCTTTACCAACCTAGCCTCCACATAATCATCTCGCCACCGCCTATCAAACCTCCTCAATCCCAGAAGAAAACACAAGTAAATGCAAGCAAATAACAGACATTTAGGTCACATATACAACAGATAACACAAGTAGCATTTAGGCATGTTATACAATTTGGCAGAAAGCACTTAAAACAATCCAAATAATCACATAAGAATGCATACGATGAATGCCTACCCTACTGGCCATGAGCTCATGTGCCGGTTACAATTCCAGAACCCAACACATCTGATAGCTAACCCAGATATCGTCTCTCTGTTTCACTTCCACACTCTTCAGATATAGTGTCTGCCACACTCTTGGGATATAGTGCCCGCCACACTAATGGGATATAGTGCCCGACACATTCATGGGATTTATCAACTTTTCCCATATTTATTCACTAATATAGCATGGTTTTGTAATTCTTCCTAAATTGTACTTAATGATTAAAAACATACTTTTTAGGCCCTTAAATTGCTAAATTTAATCCACTTTAATTCCATTTGATGCCTTGATATGTTTGTTGAGTGATTTCAGGCTCAGGAGGCAAGGATTGGATCAAAGAAGTGAAGAAAAACATGTAAAAATAGAAAATTCATGAAGAAATGAGGTTTTGGTAATCTGCCTAGTTCCACGTACGTGTGACCCACGCGTATGCGTGACCAGAATTTTTGTCAATCGATGCATACGCGTGACCCACGGGTACGCGTGACAAGCAGCACATGACCAACATAAAGGAACACATTGGAGGCGATTTCTGAGTTCATCCAGGCCCAAATCCAACTCATTTCAGAAGTATTTGAGGCCAAATTCAAGAAGGAACAAGGGGAGAGCAACTAGGATAGTTTAGAAACATGCTTTAGGTCATATTCTAGAGAGAGAAGCTCTCTCTTCTCTTTAGAATTAGGGTAGATGGTGCACGAAATTGCAATCACACTTTTGCAATTCCGCACAACTAACCAGCAAGTGCACTGGGTCGTCCAAGTAATACCTTACGTGAGTAAGGGTCGATCCCACGGAGATTGTCGGCTTGAAGCAAGCTATGGTTATCTTATAACTCTTAGTCAGGATATCAATAATTATCAGGATTGATTATAAAAAGTAAAGGAACATGAAATAAGTACTTGTTTTGCAGTAATGGAGAACAAGTTGAGGTTTTGGAGATGCTCTATCTTCTGAATCTCTGCTTTCCTGCTGTCTTCTTCTTCAACCACGCAAGGCTCCTTCCATGGCAAGCTGTATGTAGGGTTTCACCGTTGTCAATGGCTACCACCCATCCTCTCAGTGAAAATGTTCAACGCGCTCTGTCACAGCACGGCTAATCATCTGTCGGTTCTCAATCGGGTTGGAATAGAATCCAGTGATTCTTTTGCTTCTGTCACTAACGCCCAGCCTTCAGGAGTTTGAAGCTCGTCACAGTCATTCAATCCTTGAATCCTACTCAAAATACCACAGACAAGGTTTAGACCTTCCAGATTCTCTTGAATGCCGCATCAATTCTAGCTTATACCACGAAGATTCTGATTAAGGAATCCAAGAGATATCTACTCAATCTAAGGTAGAACGGAGGTGATTGTCAGGCACACGTTCATAGGTGAGAATGATGATGAGTGTCACGGATCATCACATTCATCAGATTTAGGAACAAGTGATATCTTAGAATAGAAGCAAGCATGATTGAATGAAAAACAGTAGTAATTGCATTAATCCATCAAGACACAGCAGAGCTCCTCACCCCCAACCATGGGGTTTAGAGACTCATGCCGTAGAAAATACAATGAGAAACGTGTAATGTATCATGAGGTGAAGATACAATGTCAAAAGATCCTATTAATAGTGAACTAGTAACCTAGGGTATACAGAATTGAATAAATGACGTAAAAATCCACTTCCAGGGTCCACTTGGTGTGTGCTTGGGCTGAGCATTGAAGCTTTCATGTGTAGAGACTTTTTCTGGAGTTAAACGCCAGCTTTTATGCCAGGTTGGGCATTTAACTCCAATTTTTGTGCCAGTTCCGGCGATAAACGCCGGTAATTCTGAAGCTGATTTGCAACGCCGGTTTGGGCTATCAAATCTCGGGCAAAGTATGGACTATTATACATTGCTGGAAAGCCCAGGATGTCTAATTTCCAACGCAATTGAGATCGCCCAATTGGGCTTTTGTAGCTCCAGAAAATCCACTTCGAGTGTAGGGAGGTCAGAATCCAACAGCATCTGCAGTCCTTTTCAGCCTCTGAATCAGATTTTTGCTCAAGTCCCTCAATTTCAGCCAGAAAATACCTGAAATCACAGAAAAACACACAAACTCATAGTAAAGCCCAGAAAAGTGAATTTTAAATAAAAACTAATAAAAACATACTAAAAACTAACTAAACTGTACTAAAAACATACTAAAAATAGTGCCAAAAAGCGTATAAATTATCCGCTCATCACAACACCAAACTTAAATTGTTGCTTGTCCCCAAGCAACTGAAAATCAAATAGGATAAAAAGAAGAGAACATACTATAGACTCCAAAATATCAATGAAACTTAGCTCCAATTAGATGAGCGGGACTAGTAGCTTTTTGCTTCTGAACAGTTTTGGCATCTCACTTTATCCTTTGAAGTTTAGAATGATTGGCATCTATAGGAACTCAGAATTCAGATAGTGTTATTGATTCTCCTAGTTAAGTATAATGATTCTTGAACATAGCTACTTTATGAGTCTTGGTTATGGCCCAAAGCACTCTGTCTTCCAGTATTACCACCGGATACATACATGCCACAGACACATAACTGGGTGAACCTTTTTAGATTGTGACTCAGCTTTGCTAGAGTCCCCAATTAGAGGTGTCCAGGGTTCTTAAGCATACTCTTTTTGCCTTGGATCACTTTTTATTTCTACCCTTGCCTTTTGGTTTAAAGGGCTATTGGCTTTTTCTGCTTGCTTTTTCTTCTTCTCTTCTTTTTTTTTTCTTCTTTTTTTTATGCTTTTTCTTGCTTCAAAAATCAATTTGATGATTTTTTTAGATCCTCAATAACATTTCTCCTTTTCTATCATTCTTTCAAGAGCCAACAAATTTAACATTATTTAAACAACAAATTCAAAAGACATATGCACTGTTCAAGGATTCATTCAGAAAACAAAAAGTATTGTCACAACATCAAACTAATTCAACTAGTTTCAGAGATAAATTCGAAATCCTGTACTTCTTGTTCTTTTGTAATAAAAACATTTTTCCTTTAAGAAAGGTGATGGATTCATAGGACATTCATAGCTTTAAGGCATAGACACTAAGATACTAATGATCATGTAATAAGACACAAACATAGATAAACATAAGCATTAAAATTTGAAAAATAGAAAATAAAGAACAAGGAGATTAAAGAACGGGTCCACCTTAGTGATGGCGGCTTGTTCTTCCTCTTGAAGATCTTATGGAATGCTTGTGCTCCTCAATGTCTCTTCCTTGCATTTGTTGCTCCTCTCTCATGATTCTATGATCTTCTTTAATTTCATGGAGGAGGATGGAATGTTCTTGGTGCTCCACCCTAAGTTGTCCCATGTTGGAACTCAATTCTCCTAGGGAGGTGTTGATTTGATCCCAATAGTTTTGTGGAGGAAAGTACATCCCTTGAGATGAATCTCTCCATCTCCCATGGCTCGGAGGTGGAAGCTTTTGCCTTCCCTTTCCTCTTTCTAGAGGTTTTTCCGGCCTTAGGTGCCATAAATGGTTATGGAGAAACAAAAAGCAACGCTTTTACCACACCAAACTTAGAAGGTTTGCTCGTCCTTGAGCAAAAGAAGAAAGAAGAGAGAGAGTGGTGGGGTAGGTGGGGATCCTGTGGGGTCCACAGATCCTGAGGTGTCAAGGATAATTCATCCCTGCACCAAGTGGCGAGCAAAAATGCTCCTTCTGCCAATCCTGGCGTTAAACGCCGGGCTGGTGCCCATTTCTGGCGTTTAACACCAGCTTGGTGCCCATTCCTAGCATTTAATGCCAGTCTGGTGCCTCTTTCTGGCGTTAAACGCCCATAATGGTGCCAGACTGGGTGTTAAACGCCTATTTGCTGCCCTTACTGGCGTTTAAACGCCAGCAAGTTTTCCTCCAGGGTGTGCTATTTTTCTTTCTGTTTTTCATTCTGTTTCTGCTTTTTCAATTGATTTTGTGACTTTCCATGATCATTAACCTATAGAAAACATAAAATAACAAAGGAAAATAATAAATATAACATTGGGTTACCTCCCAACAAGCGCTTCTTTAATGTCAGTAGCTTGACAGTGGGCTCTCACGGAGCCTCACAGATGTTCAGAGCAATGTTGGAACCTCTCCAGCACCAAACTTAGAGTTTGGTTGTGACCTCCCAACACCAAACTTAGAGTTTGACTGTGGGGGCTCTGTTTGACTCTATTTTGAGAGAAGTTCTTCATGCTTCCTCTCCATGGTTACAGAAGGAGAACCTTGAGTCTTATAGTTTGCACTGTCTGCAAGCCACGGAGTTTCCTGAATAGCAAATAATTGCTCATCTGGAAAGGTTTCAGAGATCTCAGTAGGAGGGAGGGATGCTCCTGCTACTGGTTCTATCCGGGACAGGTGATCAGCTACTTGATTCTCTGTCCCTTTTCTGTCTCTTATTTCTATATCAAACTCCTGCAGAAGCAACACCCATCTTATGAGCCTGGGTTTTAAATCCTGCTTTGTGAGTAGATATTTAAGAGCAGCATGGTCAGTGTACACAATCACTTTTGATCCTACTAAATAAGATCTGAACTTGTCAAGGGCATAAACCACTGCAAGTAACTCCTTTTCTGTGGTTGTGTAGTTCTTCTGTGCATCATTTAGAATACGGCTACCATAATAAATGAGGTGCAGAAGCTTACCATGCCTTTGTCCCAATACTGCACCAATGGCATGGTCACTGGCATCACACATTAGTTCAAATGGTAATGTCCAGTCTGGTGCAGAGATGACTGGTGCTGTGACCAGCTTAGCTTTCAGAGTCTCAAACGCCTGCAGACACTCATTATCAAAGATAAATGGAGTGTCAGCAGCTAGCAGATTACTCAGAGGTTTGGCAATTTTTGAAAAATCCTTTATAAACCTTGTGTAGAATCCTGCATGCCCCAGAAAGCTTCTGATTGCCTTAACATTGGCAGGTGGTGGTAATTTTTCAATTACCTCTACCTTAGCTTGATCCACCTCTATTCCTTTGTTCGAAATTTTATGCCCAAGGACAATTCCTTCAGTCACCATGAAGTGACATTTTTCCCAATTTAAAACTAGGTTGGTCTCTTGGCATCTTTTCAGAACAAGTGCTAGATGGTTAAAGCAGGAGCTGAATGAGTCTCCAAATACTGAAAAGTCATCCATGAAGACTTCCAGAAATTTCTCTACCATATCTGAGAAAGATAGAGAGCATGCACCTTTGAAAGGTTGCAGGTGCATTGCACAGACCAAAAGGCATCCTTCTGTAGGCAAATACTCCAGAAGGACATGTAAATGCTATTTTCTCTTGGTCCTGAGGATCTACTGCAATTTGGTTGTAACCTGAATAGCCATCCAAAAAGCAGTAATATTCATGACCTGCCAGTCTCTCTAGCATCTGGTCTATGAATGGTAAAGGAAAATGATCCTTCCTGGTGGCTGTGTTGAGCCTTCTGTAGTTAATACACATACGCCACCCTGTAACTATTCTTGTAGGAACCAGTTCATTCTTTTCATTATGAACCACTATTATGCCTCCCTTCTTGGGGACAACGTGGACAGGGCTCACCCAGGGGCTATCAGAAATAGGATAAATAATCCGAGCCTCTAGTAACTTAGTGACCTCTTTCTGCACCACCCCCTTCATGGCTGGATTTAGCCGCCTTTGTGGTTGAACCACTGGCTTAGCATCATCCTCCAATAGGATCTTGTGCATGCATCTTGCTGGGCTAATGCCCTTAAGATCACTTATGGACCACCCAAGAGCTGTCTTGTGTGTCCTTAGCACTTGAATTAGTGCTTCCTCTTCCTATGGATTTAAAGAAGAGCTTATGATCACTGGAAAAGTGTCACCTTCTCCCAGAAATGCATATTTAAGGGATGGTGGTAGTGGCTTGAGCTCGGGTTTAGGAGGCTTATCTTCTTCTTAAGGAATTTTCAGAATTTCTTTTATTTCCTTTAGTTCCTCCAGATCAGGCTGAACATCTTTAAAGATGTCCTCTAGCTCTGATTCAAGACTTTCAGTCATATTGACCTCCTCCACCAAAGAGTCAATGATATCAGCGCTCATGCAGTCATTTGATGTGTCTGGATGCTGCATAGCTTTGACAACATTCAACTTGAATTCATCCTCATTGACTCTCAGGGTTAATTCCCCTTTTTGGACGTCAATGAGGGTTCGTCCAGTTGCTAGGAAAGGTCTTCCTAGAATGAGAGTTGCACTCTTGTGCTCCTCCATTTCCAGCACTACAAAGTCAGTGGGAAAGGCAAATGGCCCAACCTTGACAATCATGTCCTCAATTATGCCTGATGGGTATTTAATGGAGCCATCAGCAAGTTGAAGACATATCCGGGTTGGTTTGACCTCTTCAGTTAAGCCGAGCTTTCTGATAGTGGATGCAGGTATTAGGTTGATACTTGCCCCAAGATCACATATAGCTTTCTTGGTACAAGTACCCTCTAATGTGCATGGTATCATAAAGCTTCCTGGATCTTGAAGCTTTTCTGGTAAGCTTTTCAGAATGACTGCACTGCATTCTTCAGTGAGAAACACATTTTCAGTTTCTCTCCAATCCTTCTTATGACTTAAGATCTCTTTCATGAACTTAGCATAAGAAGGTATTTGCTTAAGTGCCTCTGCAAACGGAATCTTTATTTCAAGAGTCCTTAGATAGTCTGCAAAGTGAGCAAATTGCTTATCCTGTTCCGCTTGACGGAGTTTCTGAGGATAAGGCATCTTGGCTTTATATTCTTCAACCTTAGTTGCTGTAGGTTTATTCCTTACAGAGGTGGTTGGAGAATCCTTTTTAGAGGGGTTACTATCAGCACTCTCAGGTGTCTGATTCCCGATTGGCGTTTGAACGCCAGGATTGGGTGAAGAATGGGCGTTTAACGCCAACTTTTCCCCCTTTTCTGGCGTTTGAACGCCAGAACTGGGCAAGGAATGGGCGTTTAACGCCAGCTTTCCCCCCCTTTCTGGCGTTTGAATGCCAAGAGTATTCCTCTCTGGGCTCTTACTGTCCTCAGAGGGATTTTGGACAGTGGTTTGGTTATCCTCTGTCAATTGTTCCTTTATTGGCTTTTTGCTACTTTGAGCAGTGTTATTCAATGTCTTCCCACTCCTCAGTTGAACTGCTTGGCATTCTTCTGTTATCTGTTTAGATAACTGCTGTTTTACCTGATTCAACTGTGATTCTATGTTCTTGTTAGCAATTTTAGTTTCTTGGAGCATCTCTTTAAATTCTGCTAACTGTTTTGTCATCAGGAGTAATTGCTGATTAAGCTCAACCATCTGTTCTTGAGGATTAGGATCAGTGGCTACTGCCATAACTTCTTCTTTTGTAGAGAACTCATTGCTAGAGTACAAATGTTGATTTCTAGCAACAGTATCTATAAGCTCTTGAGCCTCTTCAATCGTCTTCCTCATATGTATAGATCCACCAGCTGAGTGGTCTAGAGACATTTGAGCTTTTTCTGTAAGCCCATATTAGAAGATGTCTAACTGTACCCACTCTGAAAATATTTCAGAGGGGCATTTTCTTAGCATACCTCTATACCTCTCCCAGGCATTATAAAGGGATTCATTATCCTCTTGCTTAAAGCCTTGGATGTCCAGCCTTAGCTGTGTCATCCTTTTTGGAGGGTAAAATTGATTCAGGAATTTGTCTGATAACTGTTTCCATGTCTTTATGCTTGCTGTAGGTTGGTTATTCAACCACCTCTTAGCTTGATCTTTTACAGCAAATGGAAACAGTAATAGTCTGTAGACATCCTGATCCACCTCTTTATCACGTACTGTGTCAGCAATTTGTAAGAATTGTGCCAGAAACTCAGTAGGTTCTTCCTGTAGAAGACCGGAATACTGGCAATTTTGCTGCACCATGATAATGAGTTGAGGATTTAGCTCAAAGCTGCTTGCTTTAATGGGAGGTATACAGATGCTACTCCCATATGCAGCTGTAATGGGGTTAGCATATGACCCCAGAGTCCTTCTGGACAGCTCAATTCCACTTAGATCCATAATGGAGAAAGGGAGATGATGCAGATATTATTATTTTATTTTTTTATTTTATTATTTTTTTTAAAAGTGACCGAAAGAAAAAAAATAAAATAAAATAAATGGAAAATAAATAAAATTTTGAAAACTGAAAGAAAATAAGATCAAAGCAAATTGAAAACTAAATCAATTAGTTAATTAAAAAGATTTTGGAATTAGCAATTAAAAAGATATGATTGAAAATATGATTGCAATTAAAAAGATTTGATTTTTGAAAAAGATTTGAAAAGATCAATTTTTGAGATTAGAGTTTTGACTTGACTAAAAAAAAGATATGATTTTGAAAATCTTTGACTAAATTAATGCAAAATTTCGAAAATTATGAGTAAAATAAGGAAAGGATATTTTTCTGATTTTTAAATTTTAATGAGGAAAGAGAAAAACAACAAAAAGACACTAAACTTAAAAATTTTAGATCAAAACAAAGAGAACAAACAAGAAAACTTTAAATGTCAAGATGAACACCAAGAACACTTTGAAGGTCAAGATGAACACCAAGAACAAATTTTGGAAAAATTTTTAAGTGAATAAAAGCACAAAAGACACCAAACTTAAAATTTTTAGAAAATCAAACACAAATTTTCGAAAACTTAAAGGAAAACACAAGGAAGACACCAAACTTAAAATATGAAACTAGAATCAAATAAAAGACTCTAAACCAACAAAAATAAAACAGTCCTAATCTAAGCAACAAGATAAACCGTCAGTTGTCCAAACTCGAACAATCCCGGCAACGGCGCCAAAAACTTGGTGCACGAAATTGCAATCACACTTTTGCAATTCCGCACAACTAACCAGCAAGTGCACTGGGTCATCCAAGTAATACCTTACGTGAGTAAGGGTCGATCCCACGGAGATTGTCGGCTTGAAGTAAGCTATGGTTATCTTATAACTCTTAGTCAGGATATCAATAATTATCAGGATTGATTATAAAAAGTAAAAGAACATGAAATAAGTACTTGTTTTGCAGTAATGGAGAATAGGTTGAGGTTTTGGAGATGCTCTATCTTCTGAATCTCTGCTTTCCTACTGTCTTCTTCTTCAAGCACGCAAAGCTCCTTCCATGGCAAGCTGTATGTAGGGTTTCACCGTTGTCAATGGCTACCTCCCATCCTCTCAGTGAAAATGTTCAACGCGCTCTGTCACAGCACGGCTAATCATCTGTCAGTTCTCAATCGGGTTGGAATAGAATCCAGTGATTCTTTTGCGTCTGTCACCAACGCCCAGCCTTAAAGAGTTTGAAGCTCGTCATAGTCATTCAATCTTTGTATCCTACTCAGAATACCACAGACAAGGTTTAGACCTTCCGGATTCTCTTGAATGCCGCCATCAATTCTAGCTTATACCACGAATATTCTGATTAAGGAATCCAAGAGATATCTACTCAATCTAAGGTAGAACGGAGGTGATTGTTAGGCACACGTTCATAGGTGAGAATGATGATGAGTGTCACGGATCATCACATTCATCAGGTTTAGGAACAAGTGATATCTTAGAATAGAAGCAAGCATGATTGAATGAAAAACAGTAGTAATTGCATTAATCCATCAAGACACAACAGAGCTCCTCACCCCCAACCATGGGGTTTAGAGACTCATGCCGTAGAAAATACAATGAGAAACGTGTAATGTGTCATGAGGTGAAGATACAATGTCAAAAGATCCTATTAATAGTGAACTAGTAACCTAGGGTATACATAATTGAGTAAATGACGTAAAAATCCACTTCCGGGGTCCACTTGGTGTGTGCTTGGGCTGAACATTGAAGCTTTCATGTGTAGAGACTTTTTCTGGAGTTAAACGCCAGCTTTTATGCCAGTTTGGGCGTTTAACTCCAATTTTTGTGCCAGTTCCGGCGTTAAACGCCGGGAATTCTGAAGCTGATTTGAAAAGCCGGTTTGGGCCATCAAACCTCGGGCAAAGTATAAACTATTATACATTTCTGGAAAGCCCAGAATGTCTACTTTCCAACGCAATTAAGATCGCGCCAATTGGGCTTCTGTAGCTCTAGAAAATCTACTTCGAGTGCAGGGAGGTCAGAATCCAACAGCATCTACAGTCCTTTTCAGCCTCTGAATCAGATTTTTGCTCAGGTCCCTCAATTTCAGTCAGAAAATATCTGAAATCACAAAAAAACACACAAACTCATAGTAATGTCCAGAAAAGTGAATTTTAAATAAAAACTAATAAAAACATACTAAAAACTAACTAAACTGTACTAAAAACATACTAAAAATAGTGCCAAAAAGCGTATAAATTATCCGCTCATCAGTAGATTAGGTTAGATTTATCTTAGGTTTAGGTTTAATTCTTGTTTTGATTTAGTTTTCCTTACAATTTTTCGTTGCTACATCTTTGCTCTTTCAGTTTCACTTGCTATTTCCTTTATTTTGTTGCTTTTATGTTTATGAACTCTTTGTTGATTTTAATTTTCATTAATGCACTTTATGTTTTTATGTTTCTTATTGTTTAATTGAGTTGTTATTATTATTTCCTTACATTGGGTAGTTGTTAATTTTCTATACTTTTATTTTGTGCCTTCCAAGTGTTTGATAAAATGCTTGGTTAAATTTTAGGGTAGATTTTTATACTCTTGAATTGTGATTGAGGATTTAGGTCCCTTGAGGTCATTGATATCTAGTTTCATTGGTGATTTAGGGTTGTTAATTGGTTATAGGACCAATTATGTCTACTTGACTTAACCCTCCGATATTAGAGGAAAACTAAGTAGAATTAACTCTTTGTAATTACCATGTTGTGGTCAATGATCCAAGATATGAAACCTTGACTCTTAGTCCTTGCCATGAGTATCTTTTAGCCTTTATAGTTTCTTAGTTGTCAACTTACTTTCTTGTTATTTACACTTCTTGCCTATTATTATAAAAACCCCCAAAATTCTCATAACCAATTATATGCACACTTCCCTGCAATTCCTTGAGAGACGATCCGAGATTTAAATACTCTCGGTTTTTATTGCTTTGTACTTGTGACAAACATAATTAAACTTTGATTGAAGGTTGATTGTTGGTTTGGATCTATACTTCGACGAGATTATTTTGTGAAAATTTCTAACCGACAATTTTCCTCTATCAATAGTGCTCCCACACTCTTGAGATATAGTGCTTACCACAGTCTTGGAATATAGTGCCTGACACACTACACTAACCAAAAAAGAGAGAACTACGAACAAGTGGGATTTCACCACAATCCTTGTTCGGGTTTTAATCACAAGTCAAACTGCAAGCGGAATAACACCACTGTCCTTGCTAAACACAAATCACTTTTCAACACGCAAGCGGGATAACAGCATCGTCCTTGCTAACCACAATTCAATCCCACACATTCTTAACCAAATTCACGATTTCACTCAAATTCATCCCAATCTCACTTCACTTCATTATTAGTAGTAATCATCTCCCTCAAAACCATAACCTCAACAAGCGGGATCAACCACCATCCTTGCCAGGAACATCGCAACTTATCAATAACAATGCATCATAATCTGCTACTCATCTAAGCTATCGCTCTACATATTCAATAGGTTCTCCAACCTCAATCTTTCACAAGTTATCATTAGCATTTCTTTTTCCACTTTACCATCCACATGCCACTCCACCAATCCACTCTAATCATTTCATCCACAATACATTACAAACCTAAATCACCGTCTCTAAACTCATAACAGAAAATACCCCTTTTTTATTCTCCCAAAGTATTTTTGCTCATTGATAAACCACTATTTTATGGTTTATCTTGTGCTTAATTGAGTGATTTTTATCAAGTCTTTGCACACTTAATCATACAAATTGCATGGTTTTACAATTCCTTCCTAGTTTTATTCTATGGTTGAAAACTTGCTTTCTAAGCCTTTAATTTGTGTATTTTAATTCCCCTCTCTACCATTCGATGCCGTGATCTGTGTGTTCAATAATTTCAGGCTTTATAGGGCAGGAATGACTTGGAGGATGGAGAGGATGCTTGCAAAAATGGAAGGAGCACAAAAAATAAAGGAGATAATAAGCGAGGAGCAATGCGCACGCATGGCTCACGCGTGCGCGTGACAAGAAAAATCGCCAAACGACGCGCACGCGTGAGTGACACGTACGCATGACATGCGCGATCTGTAGAAATTGCAGAAACCACTAGGGTGATTTGGGCCAAGTTTGGACCCAATTTCGGCCTAGAAACACAGACTAGAGCCAGGGGACGAGCGGAGACTCAAGACACATTCTCATTACGCATAGTTTAGTTTGAGTTTTGAATCTAGAGAGAGAACACTACTACTTCCTCTAGGTTTCCTTCACATTCATAGCTTTTAGAGTTTTATTGCTTTTGCTTTGGATATTGAGAAGAGTCATTACCTCCGTTGAAGCTTCATTAATCTAGTTTGTTTTTCTATTCCTTTACTCTTTTACTGCTCATTAACCCTGTTTGGATAAGTATGTTCATGATTTTGGGATTTATTAATGCAAAGAACCATTTTTACTTTTAATTAATTTTCAGTTATTGTTTATCATGTCTTCCTTTTATTCCCTTCTTAATTCTGTGAAAGTTATATTCATGATAATTGAGTAGTTTCCTAACTTGATTGGGAGTTGATTAAGAGGAGAACCTTGAGTTGAAATACTCAAGTGTTAATCTTAATTGGGAGTTGTTGGCTGACTCTCTAGTCTCCCACTCTAATCCTTTCTTAGGAAAGGATCAGGACGCGAGCGATAGGGTTAGTTGGTTAGTTACTTGACTTTCCCTTATTATATAAGGGATAACCAAGTAAAACAATAATCTTTTATTATTACACTTGGGAAAATGCAACAAGGATAGAACTTTCAATTAATCTCCTCTCGGTCAAGGCTTTTGTTTGAATTATATAAATTCTCTCGTTAATTTCCATTGCTTAAATTTATTATTATTTATTTTTCTGTTTCTCAAACTCAAAAATTTCTTGGAAAACCTTTGATCAATAAGCTGCACTCTTTTGTCAATTTGTTGGGAGACAACCTGAGATTCATACTCCCAGTATTTTTATTCTAAAATTGTGACAACCCCTTTTCTAAATTGATACGCGGAATCTTCATTGGTTAAGAGCTATACTTGCAACACTGTTTTTTCTATAAACTCTTAATCGATAATTTTCCGCTAGTCACTCATCCTAAAATCCTAAACAATAGCTAAGGGATCTTAAATAAGAATTACGAAGGTTTAGAAGACTAGAGGAATTCTAAAAAATACACAAAAATACAATTTCTGCAAAACAGGGTGGTCATGTGTACGCATGTCTTCCACGTAGGCATGAGTTCAGAATTTCACCAAGTCGCGTACGCATGCACATGCTAACATACGCATGAGTACTGGGCAGAGGCCTATGCTCGCGTACACATGGTACTGTCCATGTACGCATGTCCCACATTTTTCAGAAAAAGCTGTTTTGTTGCATAATTCAGTTTTTCACACCAAACTTTAAATGCGCATAACTTTTTTGTTAAAAATTATTCTTCATCCATTCTTTGAAAGACATAAACTACACGGATCCAACTTTCACTCAAAATAAGTTTTACAAGATTTGGGAGTCTGAAAACCAAGTTATGAACCATCAAATTTGGTTAAAAATAAGTTTTTGCCAAAATTTGCAAAGTCTTCTCATTTTCAAAACACTCAACCCAAACCAAATCAACCATACCCCATTTCAATATCAAAACACCCAAAAATCAATACCAAACTCACTACTACACATTAGTAATCATTCCTCAATCATTTTTTAATCATTCTAATGCCTAATTGATTCAAATTTCTATTTCAAACCAAACATAATCACTCACTCCAAACCAGAACATAATTTCTTTCCATACCAATATCAATGCTATACACCTCTACACATTATCTATTTCTCCTCAATCATCACAACACCTAAATAATTCAATTTATCAATCTATCAACCCATTCAATCCATAATTTTTAAATCCAATAATATTTTTCCACTTATCAACCTTTTTCAACAATCCTCTATTCATACATTCACAATTCCAACAATCATCAATTCCAAACATGACTCACATCAATTTCACACATTCAATTATATCACAATTTTCTGGGCTTACCCGGTTACGGCCTCCGGCCTAAATTTTACCAATTCTCATTATCACAATCATCAATCATCACATTTCATTCTCATATCATATTCAAACTTCATTCAGTTACTCACATACCACACACATTCGATCAACCAAATCATGCAATTCAAATCTATCTTAAGGGCTACCAGCCTAAGTTTCATACAACATTACATATTATCTAGCGAAAACCGAAACCATACCTTGGTTGATTTTTTCCAAAGCTCAAAACACCACAAAAGCCTTCTTTTCCACAAGCTTCTCAAGTCTCCAACCAATTTCAGCAAGCTCCAGCCACCAAGGTTCAATCCCAAGCACTCTAGTGCCAAATTCAAGCTCCAAACCACATCAATTCAATCTAATTCCATGCAATATACCCAAAATCAATAATAGAACTCACAAGTTTCACAAACCACAAGGGTTTAGAGAATCCTTACCTTGTCCAATGATGTTTGGGGAAAAACACAAGAATAACTTAATACTAGATTTATACCTAAACAATAAAATCATGAAGAATCTCAATTTCCCAAAACCAAAATTTGAAATTCTGCTAAGGCAGAGAAATAGAGCACGGGTTTTGAAATTCTTATCACTTTTTTTGGTTAGAACTGAAGAGTTCGACAAGATGAACGCGTGGCGGCAAATGGTACGCCAATAGCTTTGGATCACAAGATATGATTAAAAAAAAGGATAATGAATAGCGGTGAGGGTTTGCTCTCCTCCTTCCTCAATTCAGCGTGTCTCTCTCTCTCCTAAGTGAGTAATGAGGCTGAATGCCTCTTAATGAGGCTTATATATGTTAGGTTTAAGCCCAAGTTGGTCCTGGTTCACGTTTTGGTTCGTTGGCCCAACTTTGGGACAAAACCTTTAAAATAAGAGTCCAATTTTCTATTATAAATATTTCTCTAAGTATTTCTATAGTTTTTATTTTCTCATACATAGTATCGGACAGACTTAAGCCAAAACTATCGGCTAAATTACCAATACGCACTTTTATGCATTTTTTCGCAAAAAAATACATTTTAACACTCGAAAAAATCTGCTGAATCCAAATCTCACCTTTAAATTTTTAAATTAATATTTCTAAATTTTTTAACCTATTTCAGACAATTAGATTATTATTTTATTCTAATTAAACGGCTTGTAAATTTCTGATTCTTACATCAAACATAGATTTTCTCAGGCTGGAATGGAGGCGGGAGTTGGAGCGACTTCAGCGGATGGAACAACAGATGGTGGTGTACCAAGATCAGATGTGGCCCAGTGGCAGCAGCGCTACTATAGGGGTACTAACATCACTGCATAGTCTGCCGCTTCAGCAGGACCAGGGGAATGACGACGACTACTACTATCAGGATCTTTAGTTATTAGAGTTTTGTTATAGACTGTTTCATTGTATATTCTATTTTTCTACTTTTATTTTTTTTTGTACACTTAATATTTGATTTATCATATTTGGTTTCTATTATCTAGAATTTGACTACAAATTGTGCAAAAAAATTTTAAATAAAAAATTAAAAAAATTTGACCACCTATAGCGAAAAAAATAAAAATAAAAATCAGATTTACCGTCGGATTTAGGGTAAAATCCAATGATAATTAGGCAGAAAAAAATAGTGGAGCGCCAAAATTACCGGCGGATTAAATAGATAATATGTCGCAGAATCCAACGGTAACTACCAGCGGATTGAAAAAGCCGACAGTAGTTGGTTACTGGCAAGGGTTATATCGTCGAATTGATTCCAACAAAAAAGTTTCCTATAACTATATTACTGGCTGATTATTTTTGTTATTCTACCGGTAATTTTGACAGCACTCAACATTTTTGTAGTGATTGCAGCTAACTAGTGAAAATAGGGTGTCTATTAACGAAGAAACGCAGTGCCCCAACCTAAAAGTCAACCTAATTTCACTTTCACTCTCATTTACATTAAATAAAAACAAACACAAAAATAAAAAAATGTTCGAAATGTAACAAAAAGAAACATCCAAAAAGATTATTAAAAACTCTTTTAATTATGGTAAAAAAGAACTCATCACTTTCGAATATAGAAATATCCAAAAGCTAACAGAAGGGAGATATCCAAAATCATTTTAAGAAAATCCAAAACTTAACAAAACGAGACATCCAAAATTATTTAAAAATGATCAAAAACCTAAAAAGAAAAAATATCATATATATATATATATATATATAAAGAAGCATCCAAAACATATAACAAAACCACATCCAAAATCTAGGAGAAAGACAATTACAAAACTAGTAAAAAGAATTATCCAAAACTTATAAGAAGAAGGAGAAGGAGGAGGGGGGAGGTTCGAAGCACGATTGAAAAGTGACACCATGAGATGACTCAAATGACAACGGCACGGTGTCATGGCAGGCGAACTTCCACAGAATGGCAACGCGAGGGGGCGACACGAGGTGGGCACAGAGATGACAACTATGTGAACGGCAACAGGTTGCAATAGGGACACGACGCCTCGACGAGGAGAATTTGGAAGAAGAGGTGCGGGTGCGACGGCACGACAATAGGTGAAGGACTGGGAGGGGGCAGCTGTAAGGAGAGTAAAGAAGAATGCAACGCCGAGTCAATAGGGAAGAGAACGCTGTAGCGTTGCAGTGGGTTAGGGTCATCGGGGCTTTTTTTTTAGCGCACAAATACATTTTTTGAATTTCAAAATCTAAGTTTTATAAAAGTTGCCTGCTAGAAAATCAAGTTTACTGCATATTAAGTTGGTTACCTATACTTCCTCTTTGAATTATCAACAAGAAAGCTACAACTTGTATATTTATCATGTCTTGGAAACAAATCTCTGCAGTGTCCAATGCTTAATTACTTGTTTTGCTTTTTTTTTTGTTTATGAATCCTTTCGTGGAGAAGCTTCGGGGCCATCAATCACTACAAAGGAACTGGAAAATAGCAGCAGTCTTTTTTGGAATTACGGTAGTTTTAAACAGCCGCAAAATGACATGCCAGTGATTGCATAAGCATTGCAGTTTAGGGCGTGGCTATATGATTTTGCAGTGGTTTTTACGAATCGTTGGCATAATCACCGCAAAATCAATATATAGTGTCGGTTGATTTAGTAGTGATTTAAAACTGTTGCTATTTGACTATTCTTGAATCGCTGCTAATTAAGGACCGTTATTTTTTTTCAAATTTATTTGGCGGCAGTTGGAAATCACCGCTATTTGATAGCACATAATTTTTAAATTTATTTTTGGACGTTTTCTAACCGCCACCATTTTTCTGGCTAAACTGCTGCAAAAATACTGTATTTTGCACCGTAAATCGATGTTGCTTATAATTCAAATATCCTAGATATTAGTTTTTGTTTTTTTAATTTTTAGAATTTTTCTTAATATCACAAATCTTAATTATTTTGTCTTTGGAAAAATAAATTGATGGCGAAACGGCATTAAAAAAAACTTCGAAGCGAATTTATATATTTATATAAATATCAATAAAGTGTATCAATTACTAAGAGTTGCATAGTCAACTTTAAAAAAGTGTATATTAAAGAAAAAAGAATATCTAATCCTAAGATCTACTTTCCATTATGTCCCTCCAAGGAATTTATCCATGCATTGACATCAGGTTTTTTATTTTAATAAATAAAATAAATATAATATTTACAGAAATAAATATTTTTACGAGAATTTACCGATCTAAATTCCCTTGTCATATCTCGTTTACAGTTTAAACGAGATGATTTTTCACGTATCTCGTTTACAGTGTAAACGAGATATGACAAGTCAAATTGACACGTGTATATCTCGTTTACAGTGTATACCCTGTATACGAGTTATACTGTAAACGAGATACATGTATTTTTAAAAAAAATTGAAAACAATAAAAAATATTAATATTATCAATAATCTAAACTTTTAGCATGCAATTTAGTACATAAAAAGGTTGGTAGAAGAGATTAAAATTGATATGTGTGATCAATTAGTACTCAAAAAGAGAGATTATTTAATGAAAATCAATAATATTGGTCATTATGATAATTACGTGAGAATTGAAATGGTCTCTCACGTTATCTCCTCCTATCCTAGATAATCGTTTCAATTCTCTCCCATTATCCCATCAATCTCTTTCAAATGGTTATTTTTATTTTTCAAATTTAAATCAATCCAATTTGATCATAATTTAAACTAAAATTTTTTATGTACTCTTTTTTATTATTAATTGATCAAACATATCCATTTTAAAAAATTTTAAATTAAATTATGATCTAATTGGATTGATTTAAATTTGAAAAATAAAAATAATCGTTTGCCAATTATTAAGAGAGATTGATGGGATAATGGGGAGAGAATTGAAACAGTTATCTCTCATGTGGGTAGTGGGAGATAACGTGAGAATAACCGTTTCAATTCTCACATAGTTATCATAATGACCAATATCATATTGAGCATTAAATAATTACTTATTGCTTCAAATTTTTAGATAACTGTATAATTATTTTTATATTATCAGTACATTAAAAATAAATTCATTTAAATATTTTGTAACATATTTTAAAACATCCACAATTTAAAAGTAAAAATAATTATATAATTAATTTGAAAATTCTATTTAATAAAGTTATTCATAAAAAATGTGTAGAATATCTGCTATTTTATTAGGAAGAGATGGGCCAAAAAAATTATATTTCAAATTTTCATGTACTCCCATACAACAAATAAAATTTATATGTACTCCCATACAATAAACAAAAAAGTAGGTGAATATGGAAGAAACAAATATATTAAATTATATTTTAAATTTTTAAACCGTAGGTAGTTAGAAAATAGGTAACCGTATTAATAGCGGGGGAGTTTAATGGTTTCCAAGTAAACGTGTTAATCCCTATCATTTAAAATGGACTAAAATTGATCAAACATATCCATTTTAATCTCTTCTACCAACTTTTTTTATGTACTAATTGCATGCCAAAAGTTTGGATTATTGATATTATTAATATTTTTATTATTTTCAAATTTTTTTTTTTTAAAAATACATGTATATCTCGTTTACATTGTAAACGAGACGAGATATGGCAAGGGAATTTAAATCGGTAAATTCTCGTAAAAATATTTATTTCCATAAATATTACATTTATTTTATTTATTCAAATAAAAAATCTCATCGACATCTTGTGGTAGCTCCCCACCCTGCCCTTGAATTAAATATCTCAAAACACTCTCTATTGCCTGCATCTTTATCTTCATGGCATCTACTTCATCTGCCTATTTTTTTGTCTTCTCAGCTACCACCTCATCCTCCACTGTCTTCCTTTTTAATTTCTTGGCCGCCAGCTCTGCTTGTAGTTCAAGCTGCACCTTTTGAGTCTCCTCTCTTTGAGCTCCATCGCTCGGCTGTTGGAAAGTCATATAGGTCCGAAAGCCACGCCACGAACTCTACCCGAGTGCTCTTTTCCAAAAGCTTGAGCAAGCAAATCATTTTGAGACAGCAATATAGAGGATTCATCATGTTGCTTAATCTCCTCAATTCTTCCCTATACACTACACACATAGATAACAAATATAAGCATTTACGATCTAGTTGATAACTACATAGACTTTCAACACATTTTTTATAAATTAAACCTATAGAAAATAACTTAATGATTCTCAACATATTACTTACACCAATGGTACGAGCTTCTGGATGGATATAGTAGCCATTACGTCGTTTGTGCATTAAGGTCCATTACTCTTCTCTACCAACTCTCCTCCCTTGTAGTTTCGATCGTAACAATATAGTTTAAAAAGTGAATATGTAGACAAATATATGGTTCAAAAAGCAAATTCAAACTAAAATTCCTCTTCTTCTCCATGCCTTGCCAAATTTTTCAAACTGCCAGTGTGATTGTATAGTTGCTTCAATCGATTCTCAACACTTTTCCTATCATGCCATCAAAAGTAAGAGTTACTAAACACCATTTTTTACCAACTCAATGCAGTATAAATAGACTTTTAAGTTATGTTATAAATTAAAAATATATTACCTTTGTGTCTTCACTATTATGATAATCAAGGAACTATCCCCAATGATCCACAATAATTCCCGATGCACAGTCTTTAATATTTTGTTCAATCGTCTTTTCTAAGTCGTAATAGGTATGGTACAACATGTTCCTCATTTCCTTCCAAGACCTCCCTATACTTTGTAATATTGTACGCTTGATAATTCTTCAACCATCTTCATTAGAATGGAACATTTCCTGCAATAGTAAATTTAAATTATTAGTAAGTGTCAAATTAAGATTCTCTAATCCACTACACTACAAGTTTTTACCTTTACAGATTCACTATAGA
The DNA here is from genome assembly GCF_014773155.1 of Arachis stenosperma. Taxonomy (NCBI): domain Eukaryota; kingdom Viridiplantae; phylum Streptophyta; class Magnoliopsida; order Fabales; family Fabaceae; genus Arachis; species Arachis stenosperma. The sequence continues at coordinate 99,472,933 of NC_080379.1, read as the reverse complement.
TATTGTCCTTGGAGCTAATCTTTCTCCAGTCTTTCTCGCATATTGGAAATTTGTAGTTAGCTCCTAGCAGTCCGAGAACACCACATAGAATACCGACTTTATTTCCAATTGGTTGCAGATTCCCATTGAACCTAAGCATGATCTTTTACATTAGGCGATTTCATAGCTTCCCTCACACTCAATTTAGCTTGTTTGATTGTGTTATCAAATTTTGTAAAAAAAAAATAGAAAGTTTGTGTGAGAGACATTGTGGCTAAGATGCGATGAAGTCATAAAAAATAAAACATACATCAAATTTGACTATTAAAGATTAAAGACTTGTATATCAATTATTTTAACATCCCAAAATTTAGTGGTATTACGTCCCTTGCACTTCTGAGCCTCGGATATAGTAAATAGGTTGTCAACATGTTGTTCAAAAGAATCTACCTCATCTACCTCTGGGTCTGGGTCTTTGTCGTCTGGCTCCAAGTTTTGAACACCATTTGTGCAAGTTTATTTGTTGAGCATTTAGTGGTTCGCTACAGGGCAAATGAAAAAGACGTAAAGATGAGGCTGCAACGGCACCACCACCACTAGACGGGGGAATTAGGCAGTCCACTTGATGGGAGGATGAAGCTGCAGCAGATCTTATTTGAAGTTGCTAACATGCTATGTCTAATTTTGATGTCTTTATATACCGACCTATCATGGGCATCTTAATAAACTAGATACCACCAAGGTTATCACTTATACTATTATCAAACTTAAAAACAAGCATACATCAAATTTTACAGTATTAAATATCAGCACAACAGTAAATCCAAACCAAAAAAATAGAGAAAGATCAAATTAGCTCCTTAGATGGGAGAATTTATAAACCGTGCGTAGTGCAAAGCACTCCCAGGAACGCTGCTAGAAGTTATTTGTTTGGTTAAATATAATAGCATTGATAATGTTATTTTAAAGTAGCCAAATTTCTAGTCGGGACATGAATATTAGATGATTAATCTCATATTTTTAGACTGCATTCGGATCATGACAAAAGAAACAAGCATTTGAATTCTATTTTTTTTTTGTCATAGAGAAGTGCATCGATATATGAAATAGAAAATCTTGACTGCAAGCATTTTTCTTATCAATTTTGGCTAGTATTTTATCAGTACGAACTTTAAATTATTTTTAGTAAATAAATTTCATTAATTTATATATATAAATTCTGACAAATATAAATATAAATGGTATTAAGAAAGCATGATTTAAGAATAACAACGGTAGTCTTCAATAATAAGAAAGCATAATTTAAGAATAACAACAATAGTCTTAAAAAAAAGCATGATTTAAGAATAACAATTAACCATAACAGCAACAATAACAATTATTGTCAATAAATTCAGATGAACAACAAACACCAGCAGCAATAATAAGAATATACAATCCACATTAACAATGAAGGGTAGTAGCAGCAACAACAACTAAAAGAGTAATAAATTGAACAAGGAAACAATAAAGAACTGAAGCTAAATTAATAATCTTGCTGAGTATAACTTTCTTACTAATCTCATTAATCAGCAACCATAATCATCACATCAACAACAAAATTATAGGATAAGAAATTCTTTTGCAATAATCAGCTACAATGTTAGCGCACCTAACAAATCATGCCTCAGGATACAACATTAATGTACTTAAAAACACATTTTAAAAAAAATTCTAAATCCCATTCCAGAACTCCATCAACAAATTAACTCAATAAAAAAGGTCATAAGAATCATGCATGTCGACTATCAACCATTAATAGCTACACTTTCTGAAAGCAAATCAGCAACCACACACATTGAAATGATAGTGCTTATCGGCAGCGAGAGAAAGGATATTGACGGGGAGAAAGAAAGGATTGGGCCTCAAACAGTGAGAAAAGGAGCTCAAAGACAAGGACTTGACGTAGGGTTAGAAACATTGATTCCAGATACTGACACGAAGATGTATACTGGCTTGAGGACGACGATAGTTACTGTGACACCACAACTCCGAGCACGATGTGAAAGAGAGGACTAAGGCCGATGGCAACCGTTAGAGGAGCGAGCGTGAAAGGGTTTAGCAGTAAGACTAATAGGAATTAGGGAAGTGGGGGTGGTTTAGTGTTTTTGAAATATGAAAGATTGCCTTAAGTGGGAGTCTTCAATAGATATAATAATAATAATAATAATAATAATAATAATAATAATAATAATAATAATAATAATAATAATAATCTATTCTATTATATAAAAATTGGATTTCTGTACTTAATGATGGAACTGACGTGGCATGCTTCTGAGAGTATTTCCTGATTTATTTCTTTTAACTCATTAAATACAAGTTACTATGGTGAATTAATTATAGCAACTAATTGATTTGATTATATATTTAAATATCACACAATTTATTATAATTTATATATATCAAAGAATTAATTATTAAAAGTGTTTTTCAATTTATTTCTTTTAACTCATTAAATACAATACATTACAGTAAATTAATTATATCAACTAATTGATTTGATTAGATATTTAAATATCACACAATTTATTAAATTTATATCGATAAATTAATTATAATTTATTTTATCGATTATTTTAATTTATTAATTTATAAGGTGCATATTAAAATATATAATTTGTTATTTATTTTAATTGAATATAATAAACACAAATTAATTTAGTTAAGAAAATTATTGTTTTCTAAGAGAGTGTTTCTCTATTTGTCTTTTTAATTCATTAAATTTAATCAACTATTTCTTGATTTATTTTTTTGAATTCAACAAATCAAATCAAATCAAATCAAATCAATTATACTAATTATTTGTATTAACTAATTGATTTGATTAATTTTTAAAAATATTTTTATTTGATTTGTTTTATTTATTTAAATATATTAATTATAACTAATCCATTATTTAATTTTATTAGAATAAATATTAAATTCTATTTCTAATATAAAAATACAAAATTTTATTCCTTCTATTTTTATTTTATCATTATAAAAGGTCATATATATTAGAAGAGGATCTCATTCTTTTATCAATTACTCTTTTATTTGATAGTTTTTACAACAATTATTTTTCTTAAAGCACCTATATTGAAAAAATTGAAAAATCTAAACAAACCATATATAAAGTACTTACTGAAAAAACTGAGCAAACCATTACAACATCATTAATTAGATCCATTGCACATATATAAATCAACCAAAATCACAAAAGCTCTAATCAATCAACATATATAAACTATTGCAACATGCCAACATCAGTAATTAAAACCCAAAGTCAATAACGATTTAAAATGAAAAATACAAAATGAACTTTATGTAATGAGAACATTCACACTTCAGTGAAGAATCAATCAGGAAATATATTTATTTTTATATAAAACTAGTGTATGATCTCGTGCTCAGCACGAAAAATTTTATAAAAGTGAAAAAAAGTTATATGCTTGGATATTTTAAAAAAAAACATAAAATAATTTTTATTTTAAAAAATTTATAAAATTATTATCAAAATCAAAGTTTAACTTAAAAATAGTGAGTAATAATTATTTTACACTTTTTTAAGTAAAATAATTATACATTGATACAGAATTTAAAATAAAATTAAAATATTTACATTAGAATCCTATTTTTTTAAAGACTTCTCTCTAAATAACATTATTTGTTGAATTTGCAGACATTCTTACGTGATTCATAAGTAAAATTTTAAACCTCTCTTACTCTTAACTCTTGAAAGTGTCACACATAGTTGGCCATGTGTAAAAACTGGTTTGGGCAAGTAAAATCCAACATGAGATAAAGTTTGTCCCTAAGACTTATTAATTGTCATGGCAAACGATACTATTATGGGAAACTATCTTCATTGGAATCTAACTGGGAGAGTTTCATTTATTGGTACCATATTCATTCTTAGAATCAAAGCAATATGACCAACATTGTTACTCGTTAAGACTTCACATTCTATGACATGATTTCCAAGCTTCCTAACTTGTAGCCTTGTACCATTACAAAGACCACTGGATTGGTCAATATTTCTCAGTAACATCACTGGAACACCAACCTTAAGTATTAATTTATGTGGAGGCAAACCAGAGCAATTTATGCTATTCAGTAATTCAAGACCATAGAGATCTAGTTGACTCTCCATATTCCTTTCATCCATACCAATCGAATCCGAACTAAGATATAATTTTTCTCTTCCAGGAATGATAGCCATAAGATGGTTGTTGACCTCTGCAATGATGTCCAGCGTGGAGCCAGTATAGTTCTTGTTTTGAAAAAATCATTTAAGGACATGTTATCCAAAATATTTAGATAAGAAAAATGAACCAACTCATCAAATGCCTGGTCCGAAGAAGGAATAACAATATCTCCTAGAAGACATATCTCATATTCACCATCCATATTGTCACCTATTAGACCAACACCAACTTTCAATAACCACTCACCAAATTGCTCTATCTCATCTTGATCTGAAGCAGTCATCTCTACAGAAAGTCTCATGTTTTTTGTTTGTTTGAGCACCTGACAAAACTTCCAAAGGTAAGACAAATTCACGGTTGAATGAACGAAATCTTGTCTCGATCCTCATGGAATGACAGGAAAAATTTGTCTAAAGTCTCCACCTAGTACAACCACTTTTCCTCCAAAGGGCAAATCTTTGTTATATGTTGGATAAAATCTCATAATATCACCCAAGCATTTATCAAGTGCTTCATAGCAGTACCTACTAACCATTGAAGCCTTATCCCAAATTGTAAGTTTGACTTTCAACAGCAGCATTGCTTGAGGAAAACCAGGTTTGATGTTACATACAAAATCCTCAGTTATATTCAGCGGTATTTTGAACCTTGAGTGTGCCATTCTTCCATTGTGAAGAAGTAAAGATGCAATACCACTTGAAGCAACGTTTAACACAATATCACCCCTTGAGCGAATCTCAGCAGACATAAGGTTCCAGATAAATATTTTTCCAGTACCTCCATGGCCATACACAAAGAAAAAAAACCCCTTCATCACAATATACAACTGTAACAATTTTATCGAATGCATATTTCTTCTCAGGTGTTGCAATGGCTAACATGTCTAAGGTATTTTTCTTTAAATCATCCCTGTTAAAGTTAAGCTCTTTCCTGATAACCCTTTCGATTAACAAAGAACTATCAACTTCAGTTGTTAAAGGTATAGGAGGATAGTCTTTCAAGATTTTACCAGAGGAATGTAAGATCTTATCTATATCCATTAAGCACAACTGCTTAATCTTATCATCTGACATGGTTAACTCTGCATATTATACGATACTGTAAAAATTCAATCAAACTAAAAATGATTAATAATGAAGAACTTTTGTAATTGCAATTAATAAAAACTCACCCCTTATGTTCATCACGGTTCTCTGTCGATACAAAATATCATCTGGGAGTTCATGCCAACATCTATCCCAGACATGTTCAGGTCTTGAGATATTGTTAGATGTTAATAGAATGACAAATAACCTCCTAGCAAATAATCCTGAGGCCCGCGAGCTTGCTTCCTTAATTGCATCCATGAATTCTCTGTCATCCTGCAAGAGTCCAAGGACGAAGCATACATCTCTATACGTAGCATACATTGTTCCTCCTACTGTTCTTATATCTCGAAAATTCATACATCCTCTTTGAGTATTCAAGAGAAGTTGTTGGTAATATTCTTCGGTATTTGCTGGAAAAAACTTGGTTAAAATCCCATTTTTAATTTTCTAAATGGATTAGGCTATATGATTTTAATTATTATGTACCTACACATCCGCATATGATTAATTTTTCTAAAAAATATAGAACAATTCTAAAACTGTATAATCTACAAATTATAACTGCTGAAAGTTATTTGAACATTTATTTTCTAGTGTAGGTAAATCAAATAAAATGGATGTGGGGTACATGCTGTAAGATTTTAAATTTAAATAATCAAATAAATAAGATCAAAATTGAATATAAACTCATCATTACCTGCAAGTAGATGAGTCAGCCTTCCAATTATGAAGCCTTGCTTTCGAGGAAACCATTTTGAAGTATCGTCCTTCCAAAAAAATTGGTTGGAAACTCAGCATAAGTCAGACTTCGAGTATAGGGATATGATATGTTCGCCGTCATGCATGCCAAAAACATGGACTTATGAGATACTGCTCTTTCGACGATATCATTCACATTAGAAGTTTCACTATAAACCACAGGTTGCTCATCCTCCAAATGGAATGGAAATCTAATCACAAATGGTTCTTTCTCTTGTATTTCGTATCCAAATAAATGCCAGACTGCCTCACATGCTGAAATGTACCTACAATCGTAGTGATTCCTAATTTCATCAACAACTTGTGTACCTTCTGACAGATCACCAGCATTGTATAGGGTTGCTGTTACGCGGTCATTGCCCTTGTGTACATACTTAAACAGATACTTAATAAAACTTGTTTGTCATGTGTATTCCACATTTATGTGGCACCTGAACTTGTGCAACAATTCTGGATTGTATGGAACAATGAACTTATTATCTAGTACACATTCTCTTTTCTTCATTGTTTGACCGTTATCAATACGCTGATATTTGGGAAATCCGGCTTCATTGAACAG